>NC_044036.1:95926929-96226929 GCF_901765095.1 Microcaecilia unicolor | reverse complement strand
GCTCCTGGGTAATTAATGCATTGGTAGATAATATTCTCGTTCCTCTTAATTTATCCCTTTGTGACCCCCATATCATTAACAAGTGCATTATAAATGGGTTCCTCGTTATATGTTTATAAGTTTTAGTAGGTATGGAAGCCCATAACACTCCCTTTAGAGAATATCCCTTCACAAAATGCTGTTCCAACCTTGTTAATGCTGTCTCATCGGCCTGCCTTTCAGACATCGCTGCCTGGATGTCCAACCGGCATCTGAAACTGAACATGGCAAAGACTGAGCTCCTTGTCTTTCCACCCAAACCCTCCTCTCCTCTTCCTCCACTTTCCGTCTCCGTTGACAACGCCCTCGGGGGGTCACGTGATGACTGCTTCCTGAGCAGCAGCAAGAAGGGAGAGCTCCCTCGAATCCTTTGCAAAAACCGGCTATATGAAACATTTCTTATACCCTGAAAGACCCCAGAATAGAGCGAAAGGTCAGAGAACGCACAGCAAAAAGGGGACTGCAATCGAAGAAACGGGACAAGCGGTATGCCCACTAGAAATCAGGGCGCCTTAAAACAAAAGCACACTCCCGCAGGAAAGGCGGCCAAGATGGCGACGCCCTCAGACTCCCTACCTGGGCCGGAGAAAAACGCGGGAGATTGGGCGAAAGAGATTTCCTCAACTGTAGCAGCGGCATTGGAAGACCGTCTGAACAAAATCCATTCGGCGGTTGAGGAAATTAATGAGAAATTTGACACGCAGGCCCGCCGGCTAACAGAGGTGGAACAGAGAATGCTTACCCAAGAAGACACAACAACGGATATGGCGGCCCAGATTGAGAACCTGCAGAAAGAAGCAGCAGCCCTCAAGGCACAGGTAGAGGACAAAGAGAATAGAAACCGACGCAACATCTGCGAGTGGTAGGGCTTCCCGAAGAAGTAAAAGGAGGGAGAACTATATAAATTCTTTAGCGAGTGGCTACCGACGCAGTTGGGCCTAGGAGAAGATATCGGCACATGGCAGTGCCGACCGTGCCGCAATCGAATCGGAGCAGGAAAGAAGGAGATAATAAACCCAGAACAGCAATTGCTCATATACAAATTGGCGAGAGAAAGAAAACGCTGCTAAGCAGGAAGATCTAGGCAAGCACAGCTGGAATACAAGGGACATAAGCTCTTATTGTTTAATGATTACTCCCTGGCCGGTGGCGCAGCTAAGGAGAGCAATGGCTCCCACGTGGTCTCAGATGTACAGCAAAGGCATCAGATTTTTCGCTTTTATACCCCTGCAAAGCTAAAAGTGTGGCATGAAGGAAAAGCTCTGATGTTCCAAGAAGCAGCAGAAGCCAAGGCGTATATGGAACGTTTGAATAGAGAAGTACCAGCAGGAGAATAGCTATTTGAAGGTTAAAATTTACCCGTGGGGACAGATCGAATGGGATATAATGGCGTGCTTTAACTTTGAATTATTTTTTGATTACACAAAGAGAATCTAGCTGGAAAGGTGTTCACGGGAAAATTGAACAGAGGTGGTATCCAGCAGGAGGATAGCTAAGGAAGGTGACACCTCTCGAGGGACAGATCGAATGGTATATATTGGTTTGATTTAATAATGTTTTTACTCTGTTATCGTACAGCGAGAGCTACTGGAAAGTCCCAGATGGGGGTGTGGGTAACAGTTTATTGTCAAGAGATTCCCTATGGCGGGGGTCCGAACTGAGATATCAGCGGGAAAAATCATGCCCCCCAAACAGGCAAAAAATGCCATGAACATGGTTATAACAACGATTACTGATCCTATGAAGTCTGACATTAAGCGTAATAGGTGATGTAGTAAACATGGAACTGTGGGTAATGAAGCAGAGTACAGAGATCTCGAGCAATATTCTAAGAGATAATTCTAGCAAGCTAAAAGAATGTTATGTACACGGACTGTTGTAATGTTGTTTTCAAGAGGGGGAGATGATAATGGAATATGGGGATAGGGGATGTATCCCTAGGCAAAGTATTCGAGGGAGGAGTAATGATGTTTGTATTTGTGTATGAAGACGGAAGGAGAAGGATGAAGAAGAGGAGGAAATCAGAAGAGATATGAAGGGATAGGGGGAGGGAGGGGAGGGAGAAGAATTAGGGACTGTGTGAATGAGGGGGAAGGGGCAGCAAGGGGAATTCGAGAGGGAAGGGAAGGGTGGGGGGGAGAGAATTGCCTGCAAAGGGAAAGATGGGAAAACTCTATGATGGAAACCGATACTCAGGAGCAGAAAGTTCCTGGTGGGTCCAGCTGGGAGGCCAACCGGGAACATAAAAAGATTAAAATAGACCGACATGCAGATTATGGAAAAAAGAATGGGAGATGGTTAACTTGAAGATACTATCTTTGAATGTAGATGGGGTCACTCCCCAGTTAAACGCACTAAAATTACTATCCTGGCTTAGGAAGAAGGGGCGGACATAGCCTTTCTCCAAGAAACCCACTTGTCCAATTCAGAGCATGTGAAACTGAAGAGAGGGTGGGTGGGAGAGGTAATTTGCTCATCCTTTAACAGCAGACAAAGGGGAGTTGCTATTTTGGTACACCAAACAGCTACCTTTAGCCATCCACAAGGTATTACAAGATAAAGAGGGAATGTACTTTAGAGGGAATGGGAGAGCTGTGGGGCCGAAAGCTCCAGCCTTTGGCACATATATGGGCCAAACACCTATAACCATAAATTCTTTTCCAGATATATATGCACAGTTGGCGCGGGTACCGGAATACAGAGATCTGGGAGGAGATCTCAATATTACTGCAGACCCCCCACTATTGATTGTAAACCAAGTAAACCCAAACAAAGGGATGGGACATAGGGGAGTCAATTTTCTGATACACCAACTGGGGTTGATAGATGTGTGGAGAATTCTGCATCCCTATGATTCAGACTTTACATTCTTTTCTAATCCACATAACTCGTATTCTAGACTAGACTACTTTCTTGTATCACAGGCCCTATTTCCAGTCTCAAAAGCAGCACAAATACTAGACAACACACTGTCAGATCACTCAGCTATTGGGTACTCTATAGAATATACTAAGGGGACCTCAGAGAGGATATGGAAGTTCTCCCCTGCACTATATAGAGATGAAGCGTTTAAAACATACTTGAGAGAGAAGTGGGAAGACTATCAAAGGGATAATAATACTCCGGGAGTGAGTCCAGTGATATACTGGGAGGCGGCCAAGGCTGTTCTGAGAGGCCATATATTGGCGTATACCGCTGGGAAAAAGGAAAAAACAGAGGCAGAGTTATTAACTTTATCGCTGAGTACCAGCAAGTGCGCAGGCAACATATGGGAAGCATGGATAAAGAGCACAGGGAGAAACTGGGTCGGCTCCGTAAATGTATTGACCAATTGCTTAATGCCAGAGCAGAACGGGATATATACTATCAGAGATTCAAATTATTTCAATGGGGCAATAAGGCAGGGAAACTTATGGCAAACCTAGTGAGACCGTATAGGAAAAGACAGATTGTTACATCAATAAAAGATAGCGCAGGCAGAGTATACCAAGAAGAGGCTCAAATACATACACAATTTGTTCACTACTACCAGTCATTATACGCAGTAAGGGACTTGGACCTACCAAAGAGGGACGCTTTCTTTGAGGGCTTACAGGTACCACAGATGAACACAGAGCAGGCACAACACTTAAGCGCCCCTATAACAGAGCAGGAGGTCAGGCAAGGCATTAAAGCATTAAAACTGACTAAAGCCCCAGGCCCAGACGGATATGGGCCGGAATATTATAAGATCTTAATGACAGATATTACTAAACCACTGGTTGACTTTTATAATGACTTATCAGGGGGTGAAGGTGAAGGGAAAAATAATCAAAATCTAGCACATATTATCTTAATCCCTAAACCAGGAAAGGATCCTGGCCAGGTGGGTTCTTACCGACCCATATCCCTGTTAAATCAGGATGTCAAACTTCTTGCAGCTATTTTAGCGCGAAGAATGAATCTGGCGCTCTCTGGAGTGGTACAGGAGGACCAGGCGGGTTTTGTCCCAGGTCGATATGCCTCAATGAATCTTATTAGGGCAATGGCAGCAATACACACCTATAAAGGAACAAAAGGGAACGAGGTGATAGCGGGGCTAGATATGGAAAAAGCTTTCGACAGCATATCGTGGCAGTATCTCTTTTGGGTGATGGAGAAATATGGGATTAGTGGTAGATTTATTGAATGGGTTAAGTCTCTATACACTAAGCCGAGAGCGAGGCTGATAATAAATAACACCCTAACAGAAGACTTTGAGTTACAAAGGGGAACAAGGCAGGGGTGCCCACTATCGCCAATCCTGTTCCTGCTGGCAATTGAGCCATTGGCGATTAAAATACGACAAAGCGACAGGATTAGGGGCCTCATGGTGGGGGGGAAGGAGATCCGCATCAACTTATTTGCAGACGATATCCTTTTGTATCTGCAAGACGCATTCACTCACCTAGATCAGGCACTACTCTTAGTAAAGCAATTCGGGGACGTATCGGGGTTAAGGGTCAATTGTGAAAAATCTGAATTACTCCCACTATCAGGAACCCAAGATAAACCAGGATTTGGCAGGCTCCCTATACCACCAGTATCACAGGCAATGCGCTATTTGGGGATCTTCTTGAGTACTAACCCTATAGTGATGTATAAGAAAAACATATTGGAACAAATTGATAAGATCAGGATAACTTGTGAGAGATGGAAAGATCTCCCCCTATCACTTTATGGCAGGATAGCATTAGTTAAGATGGTTCTGTTACCAAAGCTATTATATCCATTGCAAGCAATACCTATATGGATTAAGAGGCAGGACGAGAGGCTATTTAGATCCATTATAAGATCCTTTATTTGGAGGCATAAAAGTGCACGCATAGGACACCAGATGTTGATACGTAACAGGGAGGGGGGAGGCCTTAACCTACCTGAGTTACGACTTTACAATGTGGCAGCCCTGATGCGTATAATCTACGAAGGTATCAGTGGCCAATCAAAATTTACTCCAAACCAATGGTGGGAGGACTGGTGTAAACCATATTCGTTCATAAATTTAATACACACATCACCAGGACTGGGTACCATTGCAAACAAGCAGTATAGCTTTCTTACACCGCTCCGCTTGGCATGGAAGTGGTGGAGGAGCAGACAGGATAGAAGCCCGTTTGTCTCGCCCTTTCAGAGAATAGTGGGGCTGGTAGACTTCCCGGCAGGTATGGGACCATCTGTATTTAAAAGATGGGCAGAAAAAGGGTGTGTGACTTGGGGAGACTTGGTACCCACGGAGAGCGATGGCTTCCCTCCCTTCTCGCAAGTGAAGGAAATATGGAGGGTTCCAAACAATCACATGTTACAATACCTACAAGCAAGACATTACTGGCTACAGGTGTGGAGGAAGTATGGGAAGGGATGGTCATATGGGAAATTGGATGAAAAAGTGATATGTTTACCCCCGAAGGCCAATAAATTATCTATGTGGTACAAGCTGACGAAGATGGCTATACCAGATGGGGGGAGGGGAGGAGCTGTCGCTGCGTGGAATAGAGAGCTGGGAACTGAATATACGCAGCCTCAGTTTGATTTCCTGTTTGTGTCATTAGCCGAATTTGTTAAATGTGCAGACTGGCAAGAAACCCAGTTTAAACTGCTACATAGGGCATTTATCACTTGTGAAAAGGGGAAGAAAATGAAGTTGTGGGAATCAGACATATGTCCCAAATGCCAGGCAGGCATAGGCACCTTCCTACATAGTTTCCTGGAATGCCCTAAATTAGAACTTTGGAATCAAATATTTGGGGTACTGAACGCAATAATCCAGGGGACGGTAGAATGGTCCTATCCAGCGTTGTTACTGGGGGACCAGGCAGATCTCCTGGAACAGGGGCTCTCTCAACCGCAGAGGAGGTTCTTATATATGGCTACCCTGGCAGCAAAAAAAACTATCCTGCAGTGTTGGATCAGGGCGGAACCAGTACCCTATGCCTGTTGGGTGGCAAAGGTTAAAGATATAGCAAAGCACGAGAACATATTGTATAAGAAATCTCCAAATTTAGATAACAGGCAGTACGCAGTGCTCTGGCAGAAACTGGAAGATATGTTAAGATAGTAAGGTTTCCTAGAACCGATGAAGATCATATAGGGGGGGAGGGGGGGCAGGCCTGGGGGGGTTCAGGGCAGGGGGGAGGGGAAGGTATAGAAGAAAATGTTAGTGCAATTGTGCTTTATGTACACTGGTTATGTTTTTATGTGACGAAAGTTTTGATGTTATAAGAGTTGGTGGTTTGTACTAGATCATGCATTTTATAAGCATGTATTGTACTGATGACAATAAAGAGAATTGAAAAAAAAAGACAACGCCCTCATCCTCCCCGTCTCTTCAGCCCGCAATCTCGGAGTCGTTTTCGACTCCTCCCTCTCCTTCTCTGCCCATATCCAGCAGACAGCTAAGACCTGTCGTTTCTTCCTCTATAATATTAGCAAAATTCGCCCATTCCTCTCTGAACAGACCACCCGAACCCTCGTCCACTCACTCGTTACATCTCGTCTCGACTGTTGCAACCTCCTCCTCGCTGGTCTCCCACTTAGCCACCTATCCCCCCTCCAATCTGTCCAAAATTCCGCCGCACGTCTTATCTACCGTGTGAACTGATACTCTCATATCACCCCTCTCCTCAAGTCGCTTCACTGGCTCCCGATCCGCTACCGTATACAGTTCAAGCTTCTCCTACTGACCTTCAAGTGCACTCAAACTACAGCCCCCCATTACCTCTCTATCCTCCTCTCCCCGTATGTTCCTACCCGTAACCTCCGCTCTCAGGACAAATCACTCTTATCTGTACCCTTCTCCACCACCGCTAACTCCAGACTCCGCCCCTTCTGCCTCGCTTCACCTTATGCCTGGAACAGACTTCCCGAGCCCATACGCCATGCACCCTCCCTGCCCATTTTCAAGTCATTACTCAAAGCCCATCTCTTCTCCCTTGCTTTTGGCGCCTAGCCACTCTACACTGACTACATAGCTTGTTACCTTTAGATTGTAAGCTCTCTTGAGCAGGGACCATCCTTCCCCATGTTTAAACTTGTACAGCGCTGTGTAACCCTGGCAGCGCTATAGAAATGCTAAGTAGTAGTAGTAGTACCTCGCTGTCTGAGAGAGTCACCCCCATCAATTCAGATTTATCGTAATTAACTTTAAAGCCAGACATCCCCCCATACCTATCCAGTTCCCGTTTAATAATAGGCAATGTCAATAGTGGATACCCAACATAAAACAAGACATCATCTGCAAATAAAGCTATTTTATGCTCTGTATCCCCTATCCTCTCCCCTTTAATATCTGTTAGAATTCGCACCCGCTGTGCCAGGGGTTCAATGGAGATCGCAAACAATAATGGGGAGAGAGGACAACCTTGTCGTGTCCCCCTTTGAATCGTAAACTGTCCTGTGTAACCCCCATTCACTTTTATTCTGGCTACCGGTGATTTATATAGGCACTGTAACCATCCCACAAATCTCTCCCCAAATCCCATTTCACTCATCACCTCCCATAAATAGTTCCACTCCACCCTGTCGAATGCCTTCTCGGCATCCGTTGTCAAAAAGGCCAGCAGCTCTTCGCTTTGTTGAGTACTCCATAGGATATGTAATGATCTCCTTATGTTATCTACCACCTGTCTCTTGGGCACGAAACCAGATTGATCTTCATTTATCAAATACGGCAGCACTATCCCCAGCCTATTGGCCATTATCTTGGCTAAGATCTTAATATCCACGTTTAACAGGGATATCGGTCTATATGAACCACACACTCCTGGATCACACCCCGGCTTTAACAATACCGATATCTCCGCCTCATGCATACTAGGCGGGAACGATCCGCCTGTCAAACCACTGTTACCCACTCTGCATAGGACAGGCACCAGTTCCTTGGAAAAGACCTTATAAAATTTGGCCGTGTACCCATCGAGTCCCGGAGCCTTCCCCCCTTTTAAATTTTTAATCACTTCAAACACTTCTTTATGGTTTATGGGTTGCTCTAGCATCTCCCTTTGTGATCCTGATAATTGCTGGAGTCCCAGCTCCTGCAAATATTGTTGTATTTCCCCCTTGGAAACCTCCGCCCCTTTCGCATATAAAGTAATGTAGTATTGCACAAATTGGTCACGTATAGCCCCGTCACTGTACAAAGGAATCCCTCCCTGTCCCTTAATCATCAATATTGTACTATTGACCTGACGTTGCTTAAGAAAGCGGGCTAGCATAGTACTCGATTTATTACTAAATTCGAAGAATTTCTGTTGCGTGAGATGCCTTTGAAATCCATTTTTTCCACCTGCAGTTTTTGTAATTCAGCCCTACATTCTAATAAACTTTGCAAGACCTCTAGATTCCTACCCTCCTGATGTTCCGTCTCTAGCTGTGCTAATTTTACTCTAATCTCCAATTCCCTAGATTCACGCTCCCGCTTCCGGATAGCTCCATTTTTGATGAGGCATCCCCTTATAACCACTTTAAGAGCATCCCACAAGCTCCCGTCAGACACCTCACCCATATCATTAAATTCCATATATTCCTTAATGGCCCCCCGGATCTCTGTACAGATCTTATCATCCCCCATTAATGATTCATTCAACCTCCAATAGGTAGATTTCCTTTCTTGCCCTAGATCGGAGAACGTGATCCAAACCGGGGCATGGTCAGAAGCATGAATGCTCTCTACTTCTGTTTCTCTCACCCTTTCCCATAGGGAGCGGCTAACCCAGATCACATCAATTCTTGTGTATGTCTGTTGTGCGTGCGAGTAGAATGAAAATGTGCGTTGCCTAGGATGTTGCAGCCTCCAGACGTCAAGAAGATCCAACTCCTTGACTAAAGCCTTTAGCTTACTTCTATGTGGTTTGAGATTACCTCCTTCACCCTTGGAATGATCCAACCCCGCCCAGGTCATATTAAAATCTCCCCCCATTATTACCCTGCCTGCTGCAAACTGTGCTAATTCTTCTCGAAGAGATTCAAAAAATTGTCCCTGCTCTGTGTTGGGAGCATATAGATTTATAATTGTTACAGTCTGATTATATAGTTTCCCATTTATCGCAATGCATCTCCCCTGTGCCTCTGTGTACATATCTTCCTTAAGAAATGGAACCCCCTCCCTAATGTATGTAGCCAGGCCCCCCATTTTGCCTCCCCGTGGGTCTGCCAGTGCATAATAGTTTCCGAAATTCTTATGTTGCAGCAACCTTTGATCTTTCTTTTGTATGTGTGTTTCATGGAGCATGATAATGTCCCACTTTAAACGCCTGAGTTCATTAAAAATAATACTTCTTTTCCCTGGGTTGTTTAACCCATTAACATTCCATGAACCCATCCTAACCCCCTCCCCCCCTTCCCTGTTGTCAACCGGCCTCCCTCCCTTCCTGCCAGTTAGTTCTTGAAGGACGTTTGTCAACAACCGGGTGCCACTGTGTACCCTCATATCCCATTCAATCTCACCCATCCATACATCTTCACCTCACTTTTTAACCACGCCGGTTGTCGTTTGGTCTTCCGTCCTCCTTTTTTAATACGCGGAATATATTTGGCCTGGGCTTCCAGGATGGTGTTTTTGAACAGCATCCACGCCTGATGTAAATTTTTGACCCTCGCAGCCACTTCTCTTACGTTTTTTTTTTCACCGTTCTTCTCATTTTATCATAGTCTCCTTTTTTAAAGTAACGCTAACGTATTTGATTTCCTATGTATACTTACTTCAAAGCTAATATCAAATCTGATCATATTATGATCACTGTTATCAAGCGGCCCCAGCACCATCACCTCCCGCACCAGATCTTGCACTCCACTAAGGACGAGGTCTAGAATTTTTTCCTTCTCTCGTCGGCTCCTGTACCAGCTGCTCCATAAAGCTATCCTTGATTTCATCAAGGAATTTTATCTCCCTAGCGTGCCTCGATGTTACATTTACCCAGTCAATATCGGGGTAATTGAAATCACCCATTATTATTGTGTTGCCCAGTTTGCGTCCCTAATTTCCTTTAACATCCGTCTGTTCATCCCGTCCAGGCAGATGGTAGTACACTCCTATCACTATCCTTTTCCCATTTACACGTGGAATTTCAATCCACAGTGATTCCAAGAAGTGTTTTGTTTCCTGCAGAATTTTCAATCTATTTGATTCAAGGCTCTCGTTAATATACAATGCTACCCCTCCACCAATTCGGTCTACCCTATCACTACGATATAATTTGTACCCCGGTATGACAGTGTCCCACTGGTTATCCTCCTTCCACCAGGTCTCAGAGATGCCTATTATATCTAATTTTTCATTTAGTGCAATATATTCTAACTCTCCCATCTTATTTCTTAGGCTCCTGGCATTCACATATAGACATTTCAAACTATGTTTGTTGTTCCTATTTACATCATGCTTAGTGGTGTACAACGCTGCGTATGCCTTGTAGTAGTGGTAGTAGTACTTGACAGTATTAATTTGCAATCTTTAGTCTGATTTTTATTTAAGGACACCTGATCTACTACGGTCTCTTTTGCAACCTCACTATCGGGATACCCTATCTTCCCTGTTTTGGTGATATCTTTGAAAGATACCTTATCCCGAACCATGGGCTTTTGAGCGACTTTCGGCCTCGCCCCCCCCCCCCCCCCCCCAGTTTCTAGTTTAAAAGCTGCTCTATATCCTTTTTAAATGCCGATGCCAGCAGCCTGGTCCCACCCTGGTTAAGGTGGAGCCCATCCTTTCGGAATAGACTCCCCCTTTCCCAGAATGTTGCCTGGTTCCTAACAAATCTAAAACCCTCCTCCCTGCACCATCGTTTCATCCACGCATTGAGACTCCAGAGCTCTGCCTGTCTCTTGGGCCCTGCGCATGGAACGAGTAGAGGATCTGCATTTGAGCTTTCTATCTAAGAGCCTAAATTTGGCTTCCAGAACCTCTCACCCACATTTTCCTATGTCATTGGTACCCACATGTACCAAGACAGCCGGCTCCTCCCCAGCACTATCTAAAATCCTATCTAGGTGACGCGTGAGGTCCGCCACCTTCGCACCAGGCTGGCAAGTCACCAGGCGATCCTCACGTCTACCAGCCACCCAGCTATCTATATGCCTAATGATCGAATCACCAACTACAACAGCTGTCCTAACCTTTCCCGCCCGGTGCGAGAGGATAGTAAATCCCCCTGGTGGGCAGGTCCTGACTACAGGAGTACTTCCTACTTCACCAGGGTGATGCTCTCCTTCTAGGAGACCTCCCTCCTCCAAGGTAGCACAGGGGCTACCAGACTGGAGGTGGGACCTCTCTACAACATCCCTGTAGGTCTCCTCTGTGTACCTCTCTGTCTCCCTCAGCTCCACCAAGTCTGCTACTCTAGCCTCAAGAGAACGGACACGTTCTCTGAGAGCTAGGAGCTCTTTGCATCGGGCACACACATATGACATCTCACCAACTGGGAGATAATCATACATGTGACACTCAATGCAAAAGACTGGATAGCACCCCTCTTGCTGCTGGACTGTTGACTCCATCTTAGTGTTTTTGAGTTTTTCAATAATTTAATACTTGCTACAGTATTAAGGATATTAGCCTAATATAAAAGTGTCTTTTAGTTTATGTGATATTAGAAGCATGACGGCAGATAAAGGCCATATGACTCATCCAGTCTGTCCATCCTCTGTAACCCTTAATTCTTCCTGTTCCTAAGTGATCCTACATGCTTATCCCATACCTTTTTAAATTCTGGATCAAATATGGAAAATCAATCAAGGAACCTGAATTTAAGGCTATTAAACTTTCCAAAATCCAAATTTGTAGCCCCCAAGGATATGTTTGCCAAATTTTTAAAGGAGGTATATAAATATCCTGAACAATCACTTCCCCCATTGCAAAAAATGTATTACTTGGAAACAAAAGCTCCTTTGCAGCAAGATATTCCTAAACAGGCCACTTTACATGAATCATTGGATCTAACAAACCTTCTTGAACAGTCTATAGACAACACGGAGACTAAAGCAACCTTAATTGTAACGTTTGTCTTTTTAAAAGATAAAGAATCTTTGATGAGACTTTATTTTAAAAATGTTCACCCGGTTTTTAAAGGAAGCAAAGTCTCAGTGTTTCCAGATATTGCCCGTTGGACCCAACAGAGGCGGAAGAAATTCCTGGATATGAAACAGGAATCTGTTAGCACAGGGGCTGTTTTCCAACTACGTTTCCCTTGTAAATGTATTTTGATATTCAAGGAGAAGAAATATATATTTTTTGAACCTGAACAATTGAGATCATTCCTTGATATGAAAAGAGACTAGACCTTAATTCAAATAAGAGTCCCAAATGTATTAAAGGGAACCACTGTTTGATTTTTGTTATATATTATCTCTTATTATACCAACTTCCTTTGGTTATAACCATCTGGAATCCACTTTTCTAGAGGACTATAAACCCAATTTGGAAAAGATTCTCTATGTAGCATATTTCCTTAATTTCTATGCATCTAAAATGGGTGTATCTATTCAAAGAATGTATCTTTGTATTAACTTTAAAATGATAAATAAAGAATTAAATTCTGGAACAGTCCTCGACTCCACCACCTCCACCAAGAGGCCATTCCACACCTCCACTACCCTTTCTGTGAAATAATACTTCCTTAGGTTACTCTTAAGCCTATTCCCTCTTAACTTTGTCATATGCCCTCTCATTCCAGAGCTCTCCTTCATTTGAAAAAGACTCTCTTCCTGTACATAAATGCCCTTGAGATATTTAAACGTTTCTATCATGTCTCCTCTCTCCTTCCTCTCTTCCAGCGTATACATGAGGTACCTAAGCCTGTCCCTGTTATTTTTGCATTCAAGACCGCTTACTGATTTCGTAGCCGCCCTCTGGACCAACTCCATCCTGTTTACATCTTTCCGTAGGTGTGGTCTCCAGAACTGCATGCAGTACTCCAAATGAGGCCTCACCAGAGACTTATACAACGGCACTATCACTTCCTTTTTTCTGCTGGTCATGCCTCTCTTTATGCACCCAAGCATCCTTCTGGCTTTGGCCGTCGCTTTTTCTACCTGTTTGAAAGCTTTAAGTTCATCAGACACAAGCACCCCCAAGTCCCGCTCTTCCTTCGCACACTGAAGCACTACACCCCCTATACTGTACCGTTCCCTCGGGTTTTTGCGACCCAAGCGCATGACCCTGCATTTTTTGGGATTAAACCTTAGTTGCCAAATATTGGTCCATTCCATATCATCATGCTGATCAATCCATAGACTGGTGGGTTGTGTCCATCTACCAGCAGGTGGAGATAGAGAGCAATCCTTTTGCCTCCCTATATGTGGTCATGTGCTGCCGGAAACTCCTCAGTATGTTCTCTATCTCAGCAGGTGGTGGTCACACACAGCAGCAGCTCTGGCTAGGCCTCCAAGCCTAATTTTTAGGTTTTGTTGAGTGCCTGGGGTTGAGGGCTCTTCTTGAGCAAGTGCAAACTGGTGGCGCCAGGTCCCTCCTTTTCTCCCCCCTCCCGCTGGCTCCGTTAATAAAAAAAAAATTTTTGAACGTCTTTAAGGGCGTTTATTTAAACGTTTATTGCAGCTACTCACTGGGACACCAGGTCGTTACAGCTCGGAGCGAGAAGCAGGTAATTTTTACCTTTTTATAGCGGGCAGGGGGTTCCCCGATTGATCTCCACGTGGCCTATGGCGTCGGAGGGCGAGGGCGCGAAGAATCGCTCCCCGGACCGCGTGTGCGCTTCTAGCGGGGATGCGGGGGTTTTAAAGTCTGATTCGCCCTTGTTGGGTGTCAGTTTGGAGGCCGGTCAGTGTCCCGGGTCTTCCTCCGGCGTGGCGGTTTTTCCCGCCATAAACGCCCATCCCCCGCTGCTCGCCTCCGCCATCTTGCCGGCCACTCTGCTCGGACGGCTTCTTCTTGGGCCGCCCTTGAGCTGGGAGACGTTCATGCCATGGCCGCCCTTGATTTGGGCGACGGCAAAAAAGCGGCTAAAGTTAAGCGCCGTTCTTCCCGCGCGGCTCCTTCGTGGAGTGTCGCGCCGGATGCCATCTTGGATGCGCAGCATGGTTCTCCCCCGCTCTTGCGAGCGCCGGTTGAGGGTGCGTCTAGGGCTGTGGCCCAAGCTGCTGAAGTGCACAGTCTGGGGGGTTTCTCCCCCGAGTTTATTTTGCTGCTGCATCAGGCCTTTCTTATGCAAAACGCTGCCCCTTCTCCCTTGTCCGATAAAGGGGTTGAGGCCCCCGGGAAGTAAACGCCCTCGGGTGGATGCCCAGGCCTTAGAGAACGCTGTTTCCTCTGATGTAGATGAGGGCAGCGTATCTGAGTTCTCCCAACGGTCCTTTGGGGATTCCTTGGAGGAGACGGATTCCCGCTCGGATGGAGCGGATGACCCCTCTGCAGCACGAATCTTTCGCTCAGAGGATTTGCCCAACCTGTTAGTGCAGGCCATGAGCATTTTGAAGATTTCCTCTCCGGAGGACGTCTCTCCCTCAGCCTCTGTTGGCTCCGCCATTATGCTGGGGACGAAGCGCCCGCCTAGAACCTTCCACGTGCATGATGCCATGCACACCTTGATTTCGGCTCAATGGGATGTCCCGGAAGCGAGCCTCAAAGTGGCTAGGGCTATGTCCCGCCTCTATCCTCTGCCTGAAGGTGAACGGGAGGCCTTTCTTTGGCCTACCATGGATTCTTTAATCACTGCGGTGACTAAGAAAACGGCGTTGCTGGTGGAAGGTGGCACGGCACTAAAGGACGCCCAAGACAGAAGATTGGAAGCGGCTTTAAGGTCGTCCTTTGAGGCGGCTGCCTTAAGTTTGCAGGCCTCAGTTTGCGGCTCCTATGTGGCCAGGGCGTGCCTGACGATTGTGTAGCGGGCTTCCCCCTCGGATCCTTCCTTGAGGGCTGATTGGGAAGGACAGCGCAGGGGCTCTGGTCTCCTGCAGAGGCAAAGTGGTCTATCAACCTCCTGGAACTCAGAGCCATTTGGTTGGCGCTTTTGGAGTTCATCCCGGTACTGGCGTTGAAGCCAGTACGGGTCCTGTCGGACAATGCCACGGCTGTGGCCTATGTCAACCGCCAGGGTGGTACCAAGAGCGCCCCTCTAGCCAAGGAGGCCGTGAATCTATGCCAGTGGGCGGAAGCGAACCTGGAACAGCTGTCAGCGGCCCACATTGCCGGAGTCATGAATGTCAAGGCGGACTTTCTCAGTCGCCATACCTTGGAGCCCGGAGAGTAGCAGCTATCTGCTCAGGCGTTCTTGGACATCACGAAGCGCTGGGGCCAGCCGAGCCTAGATCTGATGGCGTCATCGGCCAATTGCCAAGGGCCGCGCTTTTTCAGCAGAGGACGGGACCCTCGATCCCTGGGAGTAGATGCTCTTCTCCAACAGTGGCCAACACAAGAGCTTCTCTATGTGTTCCCGCCCTGGCCCATGTTGGGCAGGGTGCTAGACCGGGTGGCAAAGCATCCGGGCCGGATAATCCTGGTGGGTCCGGACTGGCCCAGACGTCCCTGGTATGCGGACTTGATCAGGCTCTCAGTCGACGATCCTCTGCGGCTGCCAGTGGAGCAGGGCCTGTTACATCAGGGTCCCGTGGTGATGGAGGATCCCTCCCCCTTTGGTCTTACGGCCTGGCTATTGAGCGGCAGCGTCTGAGAAAAAAGGGCTTCTCAGACAAGGTCATCGCCACTATGCTGAGAGCGAGGAAGCGCTCTACTTCTACTGCTTACGCCAGGGTTTGGCGTATCTTTGCAGCGTGGTGTGAAGCAGGCTCACTTTCTCCCTTCACTGCTCCAATTTCTTCAGTGTTGGCGTTCCTGCAAGAAGGTCTGGAGAAAGGCCTGTCGCTCAGTTCCCTTAAAGTCCAGGTAGCGGCTCTGGCTTGCTTCAGGGGCCGCCTGAAGGGTGCTTTCCTGGCTTCGCAGCCAGATGTGGTGCGCTTTCTCAAGGGAGTTAATCACCTGCGCCCTCCTCTGCACTCAGTGGTGCCTGCGTGGAATCTCAACCTGGTGCTAAGAGCATTGCAGAAGCCGCCTTTTGAGCCTTTGTCGAGGGCATCTCTGAAAGACCTGACGTTGAAAGCAGTCTTTTTGGTGGCTATCACTTCAGCCAGAAGAGTTTCCGAGCTCCAGGCACTCTCATGTCGAGAGCCTTTTCTGCAGTTCACTGAGGCAGGAGTGACTATTCGCACAGTGCCTTCCTTCCTGCCCAAGATTGTTTCTCGCTTCCATGTGAATCAGCAGCTCTGTCTCCCATCCTTTCGTAGGGAGGACTACCCAGAGGAATACTCTGCTCTCAAATATCTGGATGTGAGACGTGTCATCATCAGATACTTGGAAGTGACCAATGATTTCCGGAAATCGGATCATCTGTTTGTCCTGTTTGCAGGTCCTCGTAAGGGTCTGCAGGCTGCTAAGCCTACAGTGGCAAGATGGGTCAAGGAAGCCATTGCAGCGGCTTATGTGGCCGCGGGGAAGGTGCCTCCTATCCAGCTGAAGGCTCACTCCACTAGAGCTCAGGCGGCCTCGATGGCAGAGGCCGGGTCCGTCTCCTTGGAAGAGATATGCAAGGCGGCAACTTGGGCATCGGCCCATACCTTCTCAAAGCATTACCGCTTGACTGTGGCTGCTCGGGCGGAGGCCCGGTTTGGAGCTTCAGTGTTGCGGTCAGGGATTTCAATGTCCCGCCCTGGGTGAGTACTGCTTCGGTACATCCCACCAGTCTATGGATTGATCAGCATGATGATATGGAAGGTAAAATTATGTATCATACCTGATAATTTTCTTTCCATTAATCATAGCTGATCAATCCATAGCCCCTCCCAGATATCTGTATTGTTTATATTCTGGTTGCATTTCAGGTTCAAGTTTAGTCTTCAGTTCCTGTTCAGGAGGACTTCGTGTTCAAGTTTTTCAATGGATTCTTCAAGAGTTGAGACGAATTTGTGTTACAGTGAGCTGCTGCATTCCTCTCCCCTCCGTTTTACGGGGCTGGATTGAGACCTAAATTCTTCCGGCGCTCCCTCCCGCTTCGTGCGGCTGTAGGGTAGCTTTGTACCCCTCCCGCTTCGGCGGTGTTGGGGTCAGTCAGCTCCTCCCGCGGTTGCGGTTGCAGGATAAGCCAGATCCCCCCGCATCGGCGGGTGTGGTGTCCCTCCCCCGCTCCGCGGGGATGAGCTGGACGGATTCCCCTCCCACACTTGTGTGGGGATGAGCTGGGCTAATTCCCCTCCCCCGTTTCGGCAGTGGTGAGCTGGGCAGAGTGTCCCTTTGTGGGTGTAATTCTCTAAGTGCTGAGTCCTGCGGATGGAGCTTTGATATCGACATACTGAGGAGTTTCCGGCAGCACATGACCACATATAGGGAGGCAAAAGGATTGCTCTCTATCTCCACCTGCTGGTAGATGGACACAACCCACCAGTCTATGGATTGATCAGCTATGATTAATGGAAAGAAAATTATCAGGTATGATAAATAATTTTACCTTCTCTCAAAACTTCTCAGAAAGTTTCAGCTGATTGTAGTATGTGAGGTAGAAGGGAAGGTATAGGCTACAGCAGGTGTCTGCCCTTAAAGCTATGTTTTAAGATGCTTTCTAGGGTTGAAAGGGGTATGAGGTGGATTCTGACCATGCATCTCAATAAGGCAGATGCTACTTCCTGGTCTCTCCAGTGAACTTAAAGCACAGCTTTCATGACAGAGAGGAATCTGTCAGCCACAGCTTTCCAAAGTACCACTGTTTGCATGCAGAGCCCTGTGTCATCATTGTTAAACCTCTTCTAATCTCTGGCATGTGTTTCTTGTCCCCTCCCTCCCTCCCTCCCTCCCTTTCTCCCTGGCCGCAGGGCTTTTGTTCCCCAGCAAGAGTTTGTGCCGAGTACCAGACATGATCAAGCAAAGCAGCTGCTGCCAAGAACTCGGATGAAGGCCCGCACAAACCCCCTCCGAGCCAGCCACCATATTTTGTCGCCGCCGGCTGCTGGCATCTCCCTGAACTTGGAAGGACGGTAAGGGCAGCCTTTTGGTTATAGGCCATATGTTCGAGAGCTGGGACCTGATTAGAATGGAATGGGGGAAAATGGAGATGGTTAGTTCCATGGCCTTCAATCTCTCTCACTGGATTTACCTAGATCACTTGTCAACATTAAACTTCATGTTCCATTTGCTCTTATTACAAAGCATGATATACCCACATCTGTAAGTATTTCACTGTACACACATGCTAATGAATCATACCATGTAGAAATCTCGAATGAGTGTTATATTATGTGGTGGAGGAACTTTTCTCAGGAACCAAATGAAACTTGTATTTTTTTCATCCTGCCACACTGCTGAGGTCATCATCTGGTCTCTCAATTACTATCAATAATAGGTTTGATGTCCGAGTATTCAGGTTTATCTGATTGTATTCTGACCTTTCAGTCAGGTTTTAATAAGCTTTTGAGCCACAATAAGCCTCATTGCCAGCCATGTTCAGAAAAATCCACCAATGCAGCATATTTGTATCTGGTCTTGTTTTGTTCATCTCAAAGATATCTGGGTGATGTAGTTTAGCATGTCTTTTGTTTTTTTCCTATTGAAACAATATAATCACAAAAACTCAGAATACCTTAAAATAGGTATTAAAATGAGAACCTAGGACTGATGTGAAAAGTGCCTTTGTGTATGGAGCCATTTGATCATGTGACGACTCTGCTCTGCATGGAACACCGCGCTACCTATCTTGTATAGGATTACCTATAAAATCTTAACTCTTGTTCACAAAGTTTACTACTGTGGCACCCCACTTTATTTGTCTCACCTGCTTATCCCATACACTCCTACTCAGTCTCTCCAATCTTTCCAGAAGAACTATCTCTGTCCCAAGCTTTCATGTAATCTGCCTCGATACTAGAAGAAGTCTGATTTTCAGTGTCACCAGACCTATCCTCTGAAATGCCCTGCCCTTACATCTTTGATTAGAACGCCGCTTCCAGAAATTCAAGGAAGAACTGAAGACATTTATTTTTCAGGATGCCTGTTGTATATAGTGCCATCAGACATTATTATCCATCTTTGCTTTTCGCTCATATCCTGGTGGGGGTAGGTGGGTGTGCCATTCCCCGTTTTGGACAGAACTTCTTTCTCTTTACTCTCCTTTCCTATTTATGAAGTTACATCTTTTCATCCTTCCTCAATTCTTTTTAGATTATAATATTGTAAACCACTCAGAATGGATTTCTGAATGGGTGGTATATCAAATATTAATTAAACTTGATCACCCAGCTCATTCAATGCACTCCCGTAAACTATCATGTGTGACTTGAGAAAATGGATTGAGTAAACAGTGACTTCCTCAGAATCTCATTATTTCAGCCAACAAGCTAGAATACCATTATGTAGTAAGATAAAGATGGAGAAAAATGAAAAAAAAAAAAAAAATAAGAGCCAGAAATGTCATGCTTTGTATCTATTTCTTACGGACGTAAGTGCATAAACATTGCCTTACTGGGACAGACTGAAGGTCGATCAAGCCCAATATCCTGTTTCCAACAGTGGGCAATCCAGGTCACAAGTACTTGGCAAGATCCCAAAAGAGTAAAACAGATTTTATGCTGCTTATCCTAGAAATAATCAGTGGATTTTCCAAGTCCATCTTAATAATGGCTTATTGACTTTTCTTTTAGGAAATTATTCAAACTTTTTTAAACCCTGCTAAGCTAACTGCTTTTACCACATTCTCTAGCAACAAATTCCAGAGTTTAAATTATATGTCGAGTAAAGAAATATTTTCTCTGGTTTGTTTTAAATTTACTTATTAGTTTCATTGCATGTCCCCTAGTCCTAGCATTTTTGGAAAGAGTAAACAATCGATTCACGTCTACCCATTCCACTCCACTCAGTATTTTATAGATCTCTATCATGTCTTCCCTCTGTTCTTCAATCTGAAGAGCCATAGCTGCTTTAGCCTTTCTTCATAAGGAAGTCGCCCCATCCCATTTTATCACTTTTGTTCCATTCTCTGTACCTTTTCTAATTTTGCTATATCTTTTTTGAGATGCGGTGACCAGAATTGCACATAATATTGAGGTGCAGTTGCACCATGGAGCTATACAAAGGCATTATAACATTCTCATTTTTGTTTTTCATTCTTTTCCTAATTATCATTCTAATGCTTTCTTAGCTGCCACTACACACTGAGCAGAGGGTTTCAACGTATCATCAACAATGACACCTAGATCCTTTTCCTGGATGGTGACTCCTAATGAGGAATCTTGCATCATGTAGCTATAGTTTGGGTTCCTCTTTCCCACATGCATCACTTTGCACATCATGGTGTTTGGATGCTCAGTCTCATAAGGTCCTCTTGCAATTTTTCACAATCCTCTTCCGATGTAACAACTTTGAATAACTTTTGTGTCATCAGCAAATGTAATTACCTCTCTATTTACTCTCATATCTAGATCATTTATAAGTTAAAAAGCAGCAGTCCAAGCACCAGACCCCTGGGGAATCTCCTAACTAACCTTCTTCATTGAGAATACTGACCATTTAACCCTACACTGTTTTCTATCTTTTAACCAGTTGTTAATCCACAGTAGGACATTATCTTGTCCTTTCCCACCTTACATACCTTTGCCCTTTTCTTCTCTCCTATCTCCCTTTTCCTCTCCCTCCTGCCCACTCCCTCCCCCTTTCTTGGCCCCTATACCCTGGGTCTTTATAGCTACAAAATCAAAAAGGGGGCAATAATGATGAAAAAAATTCCCCTAGTACTTGTGTATAATGAGGTCAGATTTCAGTGGCAGGGCTGCTGTATAATGTAAATAGATAAGAAATCCATGTAAAGTTGTGGGGTCTTAAAGCAGATTTCTTACACATTTAATGTTTTATACCTGCTCTGTATGTGTATGCACTTAAATGTATAATGTAGGGATGTCACACGCATGACAAATGATGTTTTAAATGGGCAACTGACCAGGGGGTCTCTCTTGGATATTGTGGATGACATGGAGGGGGTGTGTGGGTTGGGAGTATTGGGGGCAGATGGAGTTGGAAGGAGAAAAGTACCGAGGACCCCAATGCACAAATCACAGGAGCTCAGTGGCCCCAACATAATCTGTACAAACATACCCAAGCACATGCACATACTTGCGCTCACTCATGCACACACTTGTACACATAAACTTAGCTACATATGTGCACACATTTTCCACTCCCTCAAACATGCCACATGTAATTACTCACACCCACCCAAATCCATCAGTGTCATCCACAATAACACCCCCCCCCCCCCCCCCAGCATCTCCCCTATGTCTTCCCTAACCTCCCTCCATGGTCTGGTGTGTCCCACCTCCTGGTCTTCTCCTACATGCTGCTGTTGCTATGACTGTACCCCACTAGGCCCGCAAAAGCAGTAAAAGACATTTCAGCTCCAGAGCCATTGAGCTTCTGCACTCGGGCGGCTGCCACCACGTCCTGTCCCCTTGGAAACAGGAAGTATGAGTCAGAGGGATGCAGCAGTGACTTCAGTGCAGAGTCTCAAAGGCTCTGCAGCCAGCGCTGAAATGTCTGTTTTACTGCTTCTGCCGGCCCAGTTGGATACAGCCACAGCAGCATGGGGAACTTAAAGGAATGTTGGACAAGAGCAGTAGGATGGATAAGGGGATGCAGCAGGCCATACTTTTGAAACCCCTGGTATGACTCAGAGGGATGGGAAGCTATTGATTCAACTATATAGTTAAGCAGTGCTGCTGGATATCTGAGTATAAGTGCAATGTGCTGTTCTTCTGGCTCAGCTGGATGTATAACCTATAGGCTTAGAAGCTGAACGTTGCCACCAGCACGCAGAGGTTATCCTCCTTATTATGTAACATGAGTGTCTAACTTTGCATCCCATGTGTGCAGTTTCGCGCATGGATGTTAAATTCATGCATGAGTGTTACTTGGGTGCTATGTGGTGTTTTATAATCTTAACCGCTGCATGTGCGTAGTAGACAAGTGCAAGGGGGGAGGGGGTGTTCATGTGGGTGAGGCATGGGCCTCTCCCACAATTACACACACATATTAGAATAGTGTTCTGTAGGCGCTAGAGTGCCGCATTTAGGCATGCACATTTACGCCCATCATACACAGTGTAAGTGGGGTGTGCCTGAACGTTGGTGTGTAATTAGTATTCTATACTGGAATCTGAGCGCCCAGGTACTGTCTTAGAATTTGGGCTTAGTGCCACCTAACGTTTAGTGCACTTAATAGAATTGTCCCTTATCCCTGGATTCTATAAACTTACGCACTAGTCAGAAATTTGGGTGCACAAGTTATAAAATATGAAGGCACATTATTCAGGCACTTTTATTAGTATTTTATAAGGAAAAGTAGAATCCTTGAACTAAGCCACCTGAAGCTGTGTGCTTGTTTATAAAATTACCCTCTCCTTTAATGGAGGTCCAAACCTCTGCTAATAAATCAAAATCCTGAGTGGTGTAGAACGGAGTAGAAAGTGAATTGATTTTCATTCTTTTTCAAAAAGTAACAAAGACCAGGGGACACTCAGTGAAGTTATATGGAAATGCCCCTTCACCTCTCCCCTCTCCAATCGGTCAAAAACCTGCTGCCCCGTCTCGTCCTTCCCGCCAGGGTCCGCTTTACTCATTCTACCTCCTCTCTCAAAGTTCGCTTCACTGGCTGCCCTATCCGTTTTCGCATCCTGTTCAAATTCTTCTACTAACCTGGTAAATCGTATGCACCATCTCGGCTCCCCTAGTATCTACTCCACACTCGTCATTCCCTACACCCCTTGCTCCGTGCATCTCCGCTCCATGGATAAATCCTTCTTTATCTGTTCCCTTCTCCACTACTGCCAACTCCAGACTTCGCGCGCTTCTATCTCGCTGCACCCTACGCCTGGAATAAACTTCCTGAGCCCATACGTCTTGCCCCTCCTTGGACCACCTTTAAATCTAACTGAAAGCCCACCTCTTTAACATTGCTTTTGACTCGTAACCACTTGTAACCCTCGCCTCGACCTACCCTCCTCTCTCTCCTTCCCATTCACATTAATTGATTTGATGTGCTTACTTTATTTATTTTTTGTCTATTAGATTGTAAGCTCTTTGAGCAGGGACTGTCTTTCTTCTATGTTTGTGCAGCGCTGCGTACGCCTTGTAGCGCTATAGAAATGCTAATAGTAGTAGTAGTATAAAATAGTGCCAGATTCTGTGCCTAGCTTAATTGTCAATTAGGCTCCAATTGGCTTTAAGTGCCAGTAATAGCCACTTAAGTGGCATTAATTATTTCCTAATTGGCACTCTGTTTGTATTTAGCTGCATAACTGTATTTAGGTGCTATTCTATAAACTATCTATATGGCGCCTAGAAAATCAGTGCGGAAAACATTTCCGCCTAAGCATATTCGATAAGCGACACCTAGATTTTCATGCAGTGTATCGAATATGCTTAGTGATATCTTAGCGTCTTACCCTCTAAAACTATGCGCCTCCATTTACACCAGCAGAAAGTGGCATAAATCCCGGTGTGGTAGAATTAGGTTAGCGCAGAGAGCCATATTCTATAACTGCACATGTAAATTTTGAACGCCGACGAAACACCCATTTTTTCCATCCATAATCTATACTACTACACTGATTTCGAAAGCGCTACTAGACTACCCCTTTTGGCCTGCACACAGTTACAATGTTACAGAATATCGCTTAGGGAGTTGCATGTAACTTCTAATTGCCAATTAGTGCTCTTTATTGCTTAAGTGCTGTTAACAACGCTGATAGGCTTATTAAGCCATTAAGGTATGCATGTTGTTACAGAATACGCTTGATTTCGGCACAGATCTCAGGTGTGCTATATAGAATTCGGGGGATAGCGCTTAAATGCTATAGTGCTCAACTACAAAGGAAGCGTGCACATGGGTGGGTCAGGGGCATGAATTGCAGTTTATAGAACACTTGTCACACGCACAACTGCCAGCTGCAAAAAAAAAAAAAAAAGCAAATAGATTAGTAATTATTCGAACAGGAATGATGACCAAAACTGAGAGTATCATTATGCCTCTGTCTAGGTCCCCGGTGCAACTGCACCTTGAATATTTTCTGACGTTCTGGTCCCCACTCCCCATCTCAAAAAAGTTACAGCGGAATAAGAGGTTTGTAGAAAAGTGACAAAAACGGTAAAGGGGACAGAACACTTTCCTTATGAAGAAAGGCTAAACGGGTTAGGGCTTTTCAGCTTGGACAAAAGATGGCTGATAGAGGTTGGTTGGTTGGTTTAACCCTTCAAACAATGCCAGAACAAGAGGACACTCTATGAAGCTAACCACCAATAGGTTGAAAACAAATCTTAAGCTGTGGGGTATTTCTCATGCAGAATATAATCACACTGTGGAATCTGTTTCCAGGACATGTTGTCAAGGCAACTAACATAGGAGGTTCAAAAGAAGTGCAGACTAGTTCTTGGAGGAAAAGTTCACAAAAATGATTTGCCAAATGAACTGGGGAGAGCCATTGCTCATTCCTGGAAATGTTATGAGAATTAGATCTACTTTTTGGGATCTCTGGGATACCTGTGATCTGGACTGGCTGTTGTTGGAGACAGGATGCTGGGCTCAATGGACCTTGGTCTGACTCAGCATGACTTGCCTTATTTATTTAAAAGATTTATAGCCTACTCTATTCATCATAAAGGGAAAGGGAATAGGACTTGATATACCGCCTTTCTGTGGTTACATTCAAAGCAGTTTACATATTATATACAGGTACTTATTTTGTACCTGGGGCAATGGAGGGTTAAGCAAAATGCCCAGAGTTACAAAGAGCTGCAGTGGGAATCAAAGCCTGATGACCTAACCAGTGGGTCATACTAGGCAGGAAACAAAACTTACACATTGTTGTCTTGAATAATAGAGAGTGTATAAGCACATCAGTACTTGCAGTGTGTGTGTAAATGTGAGCACCAGGGTTATAGGTTTGTTCTTTAGGGGATAATTCTATACCAGTGCACTTATATATTGGAGGCGCATGTGCTATAAAGAAAAACAGACTGTGTATATATGCACATCTGCATTTAGATGTGAGCGCTTATGTCAACCATAGAGCTAGTATAAGTGTGTGCACCTATATTTTGGTGATATGCGCGTAACTTGTAGTATTCTATAAGTTATATGCATCAGTATGTATCTTGACCATGTGCATGCCTAACTGTAACATGCGCAGATGTGTGTGTATTTACAGAATAGTTCATAGGCCTGTATCCAGCATGTATGCACGATGGTGCTAGAATTCTAAGCATCTATGCATACTTTATATACATAAGTACATAAGTAATGCCACACTGGGAAAAGACCAAGGGTCCATCGAGCCCAGCATCCTGTCCACGACAGCGGCCAATCAAGGCCAAGGGCACCTGGCAAGCTTCCGAAACGTACAAACATTCTATACGTTATTCCCGGAATTGTGGATTTTTCCCAAGTTCATTTAGTAGCGGTTTATGGACTTGTCCTTTAGGAAACCGTCTAACCCATTTTTAAACTCTGCCAAGCTAACCGCCTTCACCACGTTCTCAGGCAACGAATTCCAGAGTTTAATTACGCGTTGGTGAAGAAAACATTCTCCGATTTGTTTTAAATTTACTACACTGTAGTTTCATTGCATGACCCTAGTCCTAGGATTGTTGGAAAGCGTGAACAGACGCTTCACATCCACCTGTTCCACTCCACTCATTAGTTTATATACCTCTATCATGTCTCCCTCAGCCGTCTCTTCTCCAACTGACAAAGCCCTAGCCTGCTTAGTTCTTTCTTCATAGGGAAGTCGTCTCATCCCCGCTATCATTTAGTCGTTCTTCTCGCTGCACCTTTTCCAATTCCACTATAACTTTCTTGAGATGCGGCGACCAGAATTGAACACAATAGCAAGGTGCGGTTGCATTAGTCACCTGGTCACAGATATGTACACTTTAATGCAGATAACATACGCAAGTATTGCTTAGCTCTGTGTCCGGTTGTATTGTTTAGCACATGTCCTGTTTAGATTCCCTTTCTCTCTATCCTTATATTGCTACATGGGGAATACTTGCAGGAACTGCACTCAAGATGTGAAATGGAACTCTTCACAGAGAACTAGAGCAGCTCATCCCAGTGGGAATCTGAGTGACTCCTCTAGTGGCGAGTCCAGCTGCGGACGACGTAACAGAGGCTCTTCTCCCTCTCGTGTACGTTTTGAGGATGAGTCCGTGCGGGATGCTGAAGCCCGCTACCTGGAGAGGCTGCAACAACGCCAGAAGCGGGTCTTGGACTCCGTCCTTCTGTCTCTCGGCCAGGGACCACTGGTTTCCAAGCCAGATGTTTCTGATTATATCAGTGGAGACCTGCTCTGCATGCAAAATGGAATTAGTAAATCCTGTAAACAGCAGAGCTTGGCACAGATAAGTGGGAGGGGTAGTCAGGGGACAGTAAAAAGAAGTCCTGTGAGGGCCCCGTCTCCAGCTTTCAGTGCAGAGGGGAAGTGTAGTACTTGTGGTTCTTACATTAAGTCATCAGCCAGTCCAAATTCAGATTTTTGTGTTAACTTAACAGGCAATGAATTATCTGGTGTAGTTCATGACCAGTGTGGCCCCTCTGGTGGCAAGGAGGGAGTGGCTCCCAGTCTTTCTCAGCAGGGGCCCACAATACAGTGCTTAGGTAGTAAAGGGTCTCCCCTTTGGATACTTCCCTCAAGACAACGGATACAAACAGAGCATATTAGGGAAACTTACATTGGAAAGGTCACATATCTTGATGATGTAGATTCTGCTTTGGACAGCACTGATACATCTGACAGCTGCCGCACTGACAGCGAAGAGGCTGGGACCAGTTTCTCTCATTCTAGGGTGAATCAGAGAGATAGAAACTTCCAGAATAATGAACAGAAATTAGATGCATGCTCAACAAGCAACCTGGGGATGGATACTAGTGTTAGGAAGGAACAAATTGACAAATCTCAACTGGAAAGTAGTGCTGTGTATGTGATCACTCCTTTTCCAAGAGACTGTGCCAAAATAGGCAGTATTGTCGCTGAAGAGACCAATAACTTCATAAACAATTCAGTAGTGACAGATAATTATTTGATGAAGCCATCAGGAAAGACTGATTCAGTGGAAAGCTTAGCATCTTCCACACAGCCAGCTCATAGCATGGACCAGACCAGCAAAGTTAAGGTGGGCCATACTACGGAGCAGCCAAAAAAGCAGACTCTCCCATATCACATCTATGGGCCTCGGGTTCCAGTACCCCCCTCTGAGAAAACCCCCTCACTTAAGCCTTATAAGAAGACTATTTTGGCAGATAAATGTAGGCCGTTAAGTCAAAAGACAGAACAACGAGACATGGACAGTGGGCAGTTAACTGCTCACGGGTTCACAAAAAATAGCCAACTTTCCTCCATTTCTTTCTCTGAGGATGAGATAAGTGTCCAGCATCATCCTGTACCAGAGTCTGAAGGGCACAAATATCCCTGTAATGCTTCGACACTTTCTGATGAGCAAAAGAACCTTCATTGTGCATCTGTGCCCATACCTAGCGAGAAGATAACCTCCCAGCCAACTTCTAAATCTGTCTCCAAAGTGCAGAAGAATCTTAAGTGCATTCTGCACTAGCGTCGGAAATGCAGACTCTACAGCATGCCACCTCTTCTACCTCACAGGAGCAAAAGTCTCCCCAGTGCACTTCTAGATCAGTGCCTGAGAGACAGAAAACGCTCCCAAACACCCCTGTATTAGTGTCTAAGAAGCATAAGAAACACCACTACAGTTCTGTATCACTGCCTCAGGGCAGTCATCCCCCAATACAATATGGTATCACTTTCCATGAGGGAGAGGATACCATATAAATACCTCTGTAGCGGTGTCTGAGAGGCAGGAGACCAACGTATTTCTGTACCAGTGTCTGAGAGACGAGAGAGCCTGAGAAAAATTCCACATCTGCTGCACATTGTAAGAGTCAGCCGGGAGCTTGGTCCACTAATAATTGCAACAACACCAGCTCTGAACAGCAACCTGTCAGCCAGACAATAAGCAGAGTCGACAGCGGGGTAAAGGGTCACTTAGTGAAGACTCCAGTATAAACAATGAAGGTAAGGAAAACCATTCACTAGTTTTATCATTTCTGATGGTTGGTTTAACGTTGACACTTTCTTTCTACAGGGGGTTTTGTGTCCCTGGCAGGTGAGTGATCCATCGGATGAGGCAGCTGGGGCTTCTTCTTTGGACACTAGGAAACATTAGGATTGAGAAGAGGAACATTTATACGGATACCAGCTGGTTCTACTTTGTCCTAGCTGCTCCAGTCTCGTTTTGATGCACTGCATTCATGGGTCTTGATTTCCCGACAAAAACCAGACCTATAATTCCATACATGGATTGGTGTAAAATCAGGACTGGGTCAGCCTATGCTGGAAAGAAATGGAGTCAGTTGAGTGCCTAAATATCCCAACTAGCAAAACCAGCGGCAATGCCTGGTTATCTTGCCCTTGTCACATGAACGAGAAAAGCTTTCAAATAAATTTCTCTCTCCTTACATGATTGGTTAGCAACTGAGACACTTGGTTAACAATCTGAATTCAGAGTTCATGTTTAATTGCAACAGATTCAGGTATCAGATGCACATTGGATATGATCTGAGAAAGGCCATTACTTTGTTATTAGGCCAAACCCGAACCATTCTATTATAAACATCAAAGCTTAGGCATTTGTTTGTATCTTAGTTATTAAGGGGCCCTTTTACTGCAGCTTAATGCACACTAACAAACTTAGTGCACACTAAATGATAAGACGCTCATTGTATAGCTATGGGCTTCTCATCATTTAGCGCGTGATAATTCCATTAGCGAATGTTAAGCTTTAGTAAAAGGACCCCTAAGATATTAAATGGAAGAAAGCCATCATTTAACCTGCCATTTTCTGTCATTCTGCTTGAAGTCCAGGAAGGTTGTATAGTGTGGAGGAGTGGCCTAGTGGTTAGAGTGGTGGACTTTGGTCCTGAGGAACTGAGTTTGATTCCCACTTCAGGCACAGCAGCTCCTTGTGACTCTGGGCAAGTCACTTAACCCTCCATTGCCCCATGTAAGCCACATTGAGCCTGCCATGAGTGGGAAAGCGCGGGGTACAAATGTAACAAAAATAAATAAATAGTAAGTGATTCTCTGAGCCCTGGTTTTCCCATCTGCAAATCCTTACCTAGGGATGATAAGGATAGGCAAGATGGGGTATCGTCAGGGTCTGGAAGATGTAGGGAAGAGGGGTGAACTACACTGTGTTATGCCTCTGGATGTGCCATGTGCTCTGAGTTGTCTCAAGGGGGCACCAGCACTAGTTCTGTGTCCACCTCTCTGAGCAAGATATTCTAGTATACTTCTATTTGAATGTTATTTACTAATTAATCATGTCTGCCTATGTCCAGGCTACTCTTTCTGTACACCGCCTGGAATGAATTTCTTCAAAAAGGTGGTAAATAAATCCTAATGATAATAATTATTGTCAATGTATTTCATTCAGCATATTGGCAAGTTGATACACAAAAGCCTTTGTCATGTTGGATCAGTGGGCACCTGACTGCTAGTTTAATAATTAGCCCAGTGGTTCCCAAACCTGGTCCTGGAGGCACCCCAGCCAGTCAGGTTTTCAGGATATCCACTGTGAATATTCGTGAGAGATTTGCATGTATTGCCTCCACTGCATGCAAATCTCTCTCATGAATATTCATTGTGGATATCCTGAAAACCTGACTGGCTGGGGTGCCTCCAGGACCAGGTTTGGGAACCACTGAAATAGTCCAGGCCAGCTAATGGTTTACATTTCCTGCTGTTATGGGCAAGGTGAGTAAAACTGCATAGTAGTAGTAGTAGTAGTTATTCCTGCAAATATTTAGTATAGATCTAAAGAGTATACCGGTAACTGGGGCAAACTTCTTTTACCTACTTCAAAATATTTCTGTTGGTGGAAATCTCCAGGGGAGCAGGGCAGGAAAATAAGTATTTGTGATGCATTCATATTTGTGTGTATGCTGAGCTACATGTCCATTCTCAGGTACTGCTCCCTCCGCCGTGGGTATCATCAGCTCTGCCGGTATCACCATCTCCCTACTTCCAGATGGTACGGAGCCTTCATGCTTCTCTGGGTTGCCCAGTTTGGATGTTCCAGTGGAGGACCCACAGAAAAGACAGACACCAGTAGACCAGAGCTCATTTCCACAGTGAGTCTTGAACTGGAGGGTTAATCAAGGCCTGATTCATTGGTTATGACATTGCTTGTGGTGTAAGGGGGCTGCAATTGAGCATAATCTTCAGTTTTGTTTATAGGTTTCCCCCCCCCCCCCCCCCCCTTACACATAGACACAGGCTTATTTTCGAAAGAGAAGGGGCGCCCATCTTTCAACACAAATCGGGAGATGGGCATCCTTCTCCCAGGTTCGCCAAATAGGCATAATCAAAAGCCAATTTTGGGCATCCCTAACTCCTTTTTGTCATGGGGACGACCAAAGTTCCCGGGCGCATGTCGGAAGCATAGCGAAGGCGGAACTGCTTAACACATGGGCATCCTCAGCCGATAATGGAAAAAAGAAGGGCGTCCCTGACGAGCACTTGGCCGACTTGGTCCATTTTATCTTGCGACCAATCCTCAAAAAGGTGCCCGAACTGACCAGATGACCACCGGAGCGAATCAGGGATGACTTCCCCTTACTCCCCCAGTGGTCACTAACCCCCTCTCACCCTAAAAAAAAACTTTAAAAGTATTTTTTGCCAGCCTCAATGCCAGCCTCAAATATCATACCCAGCTCCCTGACAGCAGAATGCAGGTCCCTGGAGCAGTTTTAGTGGGTGCAGTGCACTTCAGGCAGGAGGACCCAGGCCTATCCCCCCCCCCCCCCCACCTGCTACAGTTGTGGTAAATGTGAGCCTTTCAAAACCCACCAGAAACCCACTGTACCCACATGTAGGTGCCCCCTTCACCTGTAAGGGCTATGGTAGTGTTGTACAGTTGTGGGGAGTGGGTTTTGGGGGGCTCAGCACCCAAGGTAAGGGAGCTATGCATCTGGGAGCAATTTCTGAAGTCCACTGCAGTGCCCCCTAGGGTACCCGGTTGGTGTCCTGGCATGTCAGGGGGACCAGTGCACTACGATTGCTGGCTCCTCCCATGACCAAAGGGCTTGCATTTGGTCGTTTCTGAGATGGGCGTCCTCGGTTTCCATTATCGCCGAAAACCGGGGACGACCATCTCTAAGGTCGACCCAAATGTTGAGATTTGGGCGTCCCCGACCGTATTATTGAAACGAAAGATGGACGCCCATCTTGTTTCTTTAATATACAGGTTTCCCTTCCCCTCAGGAAAACTTGGGCGCCCGTTCGATTATGCCCCACTGTCACCTCCCATACATAGACCAAATATGTCTGTTCTTTGTGACGGGTCATAATTGTTGACCCCGTCCAAACCCCTGATCAGTAGTCAAGAATAACTGAACAGGAAAACAGAACCTTTATTCTATTCCAAAGCCTGTTACTTCACATGGCTCCATTCCTGAGGCACTAGAGCAATCCAGATATATACAAGAGGTATTTCAATAGAAATAGTGAAATCTCCATGCAGCAACCAAAACTCTTTTTTTTCTCCTATGTTGTAATTCTTTTCCCCCTCAATCAGCATACCTAGTCTGTTCACACGTGCTCTAATTCTGGACCTCCTTCACAAAAGTAACCTTTTATATTATCCGCCTCTTGGTGTCAGAATTTGCCAAAGGTTCTTGTATTTTGGACCTGTCGAGCAAGTTTGATAAGGCTCATGCCAGAGACATCATTGGTACATGTAATGACTATGGTTAATTCATTGTTAAGGAAGAATGCTTTCCTGAAAGCTTGGGTGAGATTGTACTATCCCCTTTAAAGGAGACAGTCTGGATAACAAAATTTGTAAAAATTACCGGCCAGTAGCTAATCTTCTTACGATAGTAAAAAAATAATGGAGGCAGCAGTTACCACCCAAATTTAGATTTGGATCATCCCCAAATTCTAGATACTATGCAATCAGATTTTCACCTGACTTTTAGTGCAGAGACAGTCCTGGCTGGGCTCCTTTCAGACTGATAAAGGACACCAAGCTTTTGTGATGCAATTAGATCTTTCTGCTGCATTTTTGGACTGGTTTATCGGATTCTTGAAAAATAGATTCTTCCAGGTTTCTTGAGAGAAAACCTTGTTGAGCCCTTGGCATATGGGGGTCCCACAGGTTTCCCCCTTTCCCCCATTCTTTTTCATTTTTAATTGAGCAACCTGGATAGGATATTGAAGCCACTGGGGATTAATTGTTTCTATTATTCCGATGACATTGTGCTCTCATTTCATACACAAACTGTTATAAAATCACATTTTTCTTCATGAAGAAAAGATTTGATTTAGTGAGACAGCAGTTTAGTTGTGTGTGAGATTTGAATCATTGGTACTGCTAATATTGTATTGAATATATAAACTAGCCACCTTGGGACATATGGAATTGTGCTCTTATTTTCATTATCTTCTGACTTCAATTGGTTTCCTCCCTTGTGAATTCTGTTGTCAACAAATTGTATGTATGGATGTGACTAATATCCTTTGGCTTGGGAACTCATTGCTCCCCCAACTGCAGATTTTACCAAAATTGGCTGGAGTGGAGGTTCCTATCCAAAGTGGAATCAAATTATTGGGAGTTCTGATTGATTCAGGTCTGACAGTGGTTCAGCAGATTAACAGTGTGATCCATAAATCGTTTTTTAAATTCAAGATGCTTCGTCAGATTTCAAGTACTCATTCAATCTGTGGTCTTATCCCCTATTGATTACTGCAGTATTGTTTATCTAGGTTTGCCAGATAAATAGTGATAATCTACAGATTGTAGAAAATGTGAATGCTAAATTAAGTTTGGGAGGTGCTTGGTTTGATCATGCTTCTCCATTTTTGGTTAAGCTCCATTGGCTCCACAGTAAAGTGAGAGTTAAGTTCAAATTACTAACCCTGGTGTTAAAGCATTATATGGGTTGGGTCTTGGTTACCTACCAGATTATGAGGTTTTCTCAGCCTAAAAAGGCTTTAAGGTCCACCCATGACTTCTGATTGACAATTCCTTCAAAAACATCTTTCGGCCACCGACTGGTATTCAGACCTAACTGGCCAGGTTTGGTTCATAAATAGGACCGCATAAATAGCTTTCCTATGTTTATGCACTAACCCATGTCTAGTTAAGTCTGAATATTAACTTAACCAATCATGCACTAGCTGGCTTAAAAAAAAAAAAAAAAAAAAAAGAAAGAAATTCAAGCCAAAGCCCGCACAGGGCCCAGCATTGAATTTCCAGTTTTAGCATCAGCAGCAGACAAAAAAAAAAAAAAAAATGCTGTCCACTGTCAGCTGAATATCAACTGGCTTGTCGCTTGAGAAGAACTCTAATAGGGCTATATTTGGGAAAGGTTCAGAATTATGGAACTTGTGTTTTGATATTAGGACTACCTTTGAATACTTTATATTTCAACACCTAGTGAAAACCTGGTTATTCTGTACATTTTTTAGAGAAACTTTACTTTAACTGTCTGAATAGATATGCTCAACTTGTTCTTTTTTTGGTGTTCTTCAGTAAACCGGTGGAACACTGATTAGGTCTTGACTCTAATGTATTTTATATTTTAATTTATTTTGTATTTTATTTTTCTGTGTTGTTATGGTATTGATTGCTGATGTTTACATGTATTCTACCTTCTTATTGTACTTTGCCTAGAGCTATTTTGGTTAAGCAGATTATAAATGTTGAAATGAAATTAAATTAAATTCACTCACTAGGCTTCACCCACATCTGACCATGACATTTTCTTCTCCCTTCCAACAAGCACAAAGGAGTGAAGGCAGCTAGAGGTTAGTTTATTATCAGGAGAAGTTTATTATCCAACAAATGACCCAACAGGGCCATGTTTCAGCAGACATGCCTGCATCAAAGGTCCTAAACTCACTTGCAGAGCAGTCAGTAGCAATACACCATTAGGGTGATATCAGAAAGGAGCAGGGCCGCCGAGAGGAGAGGGCAGGGGAGGCAACATTCCCTCAGGCCCAGCCTCTAAGGGGGGCCCAGCGCCAGGGTCTGTCTCTGTCCTGCTTCTGACAAGGACCCGGGTGACCACATCCCGACAGGAGCAGGAGAGAGAAAACTCCGGCACTGGGCTCCCCCCCAACCCTTAGAGGCTGGGGAGGAGCAGACAAGAAGCAGGAGGGCTTCGGGGCCTCTGGTTTGGCTGGCAGGGGTCCCCAAGCCCTGCCAGCAGAAGCCTTCCTCCGCCTCATTGCCTGTCCTGCGGCTGCTTTTCCCCTCATGTCACACGTGCTGAGCATATGTGACGTGAGGGGAGAAGCAGCCACAGGGCAGGCAGTGTGGCAGAGAACAGCGCTGGAGGAAGATTTCTGCTGGTGGGACTTGGGGAACTCCGCCAACCAAGGTATGTGGAGTTGCAGTGGGAGGCAGGGAGATAGGAGCAAAATGTTGCCCCCCCCCCCCAATTTTTGTGGTCTGGCTACGCAGCAGTCCTTGGTGGGGGGGGGAGCCTGGCGGCAGCAGCCCTGCTCCAAGCCTGGCTTAGTCTCTCAGCAGCCCTGGAAAGGAGTATCGTACTTTGTGGCTCAGCTCAGATCATTGATAACAGTGGGCCACTTCTTATGAATAGAATACAATAATGATGATGTTTTGCTTCTTGACTGCTCCACAAACAAGTTTACGACCCCTGACAGGCATATCCGCTGAAACATGGCTGTTGGGTCATTTGTTGGATAATAAATTTCTCAGGTGTTCACTAACTTCTAACTGCCCTCACTTCTTTGTGCTTGTTGATTGAGTGTCTGTGGAAGGCATCCCTTCTTCCTTGTTGCTGTTGTCTCTTCTCCCTTCCATCCAGGAATCTGTGAACGCTATATCCACAGAATCCCCAGCCCCAGCTGACCTAGGCAAGAAAAGATCTGACTTGAGGATCAAGCTGAGCCATCAGCCTGGCCCAAAATGTCCTATCGTACCCTGCTAAGCTACCAAAGCCTTGCCAGCGTACTTGCACAGTCTTCTTGTACAGACGTCCCTTACTGGTGTGGTATCCTTCATTTGCATTCATAGAATATAAGATAATAATTTTACTAAACGAATCATACAAATACCAGCTAATTAAGGGGGGAAGTTATCAATGTAGGCTACCGTTAAGATGTGTTGTTAACCTTGGTTATTAGTAACTAGTTCTCATTGCACAGACTGGGACCTGTGCTAAAACAGCACGAGATAGTGGTAAAATAACACTTCTTAATAGCAGCCCATGTTGTGGGACCTCCCGCCCCACGAGCAGTCAGTTCTCAATCTTCTTTGCCCTCTTTGATCACTTTCTAATGTTTCTTATAAATATATTTCAGTGGATCTGAAGACGCAAATTTAGGAGCAAAATCTGCACCACTTAAAAAGGGGGCCAATTCTGGGCTGAAGAAGTTCTTCTGTGCTATTAGCCACAGTACCAGGCAGAAGCTGGGTAGGTTCCGCTCCTCTAGCGAGGAGCACATCCCAGTTAAAGCAACAGGGGTGGACAGACCTGGCATGGATGCAGAAGTGGGCCGCAGCAAGTCAAACATGAAAAAGGCACCTTCCTTGCAATCTTTGAAGTCGGTGAGTAGAAAGACTCCTTCCCCCTTTGGCATGTCTTTGTTTTGTGAAATAATGTTGTTTTGTGAAATAATGTCTTTCACATAATGCTGTAACCCTACCCTTACTGCCTATCAGAGTTAACTTTGTGGATACTTGGAGGTTCTTACTCGGGTCCCACGTCATCTACAAACATACCCCCCACCCCCACACTAAGGCTTCCAACTAGATCCAGATGTGCAGGACAGAGTTTACCCCAGTACACAGTGGGACTTGTAGTCTTGTTTTTCTTAGGGAATGCAATGAGGAAATCAGAACTGCAAGTCTCTGCATGCAACGAGGTAAACCCAGGACTGCATCAACTCTGGCTCGCAAATCTGAATCCAGTTGGCAGCCTTACCCCACACTGGCAACCATTCACTCACCAGCTGGGTTCCCACTTGCCTCTACAGCCTCTGCACACTTTGCAGCTATATGCCCCTGGATTCTATATAGGTCACCAAAATCTGGGCGTAGATACCAGATCCGTGCGCAAACTAATTAGTCAATGAGCCTTTAACAATCTTCGTGTTAATTTGCACTCATTTGGGTTTACGCGCGGATCTGCCCTGTGCCTTATTCTATAGAAGGGGGTGTGGCCATGGGAGGGGCATTCTCAGAAATGAGGTGCGTTGTTATAGAATAGGGTCATTTGCATGCCCAACTGCGCACCAGCGTTTACACCAGGTTTCAGCAGGCGTAAGTGCAGCATCCAAAGGTAGGCGTGAGATCCAGGCTGAGCTAGTATTTGATGAAGGGCGATCCCCGCAGAATACTAGTTTAGCACAGATTTTCCTGGCGTCTAACTTGTGCACCGTGTGGGTATTTTAATATGTATTGTGTGAAGCTTAAAGTATCTTGGGGTTTGGTTGGATTCTAATTTGTCAATTTCAACTCAGAAACATGCATCTATTCAGAAAGATGTTTTTTCAAATTACATCTGATTAGGCAGCTGAAGAAGTTGTTGCTGCCTACTAACGTTTGGTCTGTACTACAGTATGTGATCACTCCCTTGTTTGATTACTGCAACGCATTGTATCTTGGGTTACCTCTAGGTAAGATCCATCCTTTACAAATTGCTCAAAATGCTGCTGTTCGTTTGCTCATTGATACCTCTCACTTGGCTCATATTACACCAGTACTTAAGGAGTTGCACTGGTTACCCATCCAGTGGAGAATCAGGTTTAAAAAAGACTTTAAGCAACGATGTGCCAGTTTCTGCGGCAAGTTCTTTGAAGTTCTGTTAGCCCGCTCGTGCATTGCGTTCTTCAGACAAACGTTTGCTTGATATTCCTTCCTTTTATCATATTAGGCTATTTTTTTATATTGAGGGTGCAAGGCAGTGGAATTTGTTGCTCTTTAATTTAAGAGGTATGACTTCACTTCTTCAGGTCCATAAACATTTGAAGGCTTTACTTTTTGCTCAAACTTTTATGGTGGTTTAAAGCTGGATGTTTAAGCCCCTTATTGTTTTAGTGGTGGATTTGTTTTAGTCAAGAATCTTTTATTTCTGTCTTTTAAAATATTAGGTATGTTACGCTGTGATGCGCCGAGAGTTGTAGGATCATGCGGAATAGAAATTCTTTAAATAAGTAAATAGCGCTGCTGATTCTCCCATAAAAGCTGATTAAGTCTGTAAGGAGGGTGGGGGGGGGGGGTTGATAGGAGGGAGGGGTATTCCGATTGTTTAAAGATTGGTGACATAATTACTCCTTGTCGCTGTTTTTTTTTTTTTTCTGGAGAACATGTGTTATGTTGTTCTTATGTTTATTATGACTTGTCATCAATAAAAATTGTTGAAACTCAAAGGAGAGGGAGGGATGGGGTTTGAATCTGAGTTGAGGGAGGAAATGTTAAAAATTTTGATGATGTCACCATTATCTCTTTCGCATGCAGAAGGATATGTTAACAATTTTTCTTTTTGTTGTATATTGAACATGTTGATTGTTTACATTGATGAATCATCAATAAAAATTGTTGAAACTAAATAGGTAAATTGTTGCTAGAGGATGTGGTCAAGGTACCTAGCATAGATGGGTTTAAAAAAATTTGGATAAGTCTTGGAAGAAAAGTCCTTAAACAATTATTAGCCAGGTAGACATGGAGAAACACTTACCCTTGGGAGTGATCAGCATGGAGTGAAATTTACTCTGGTATCTGCTGGGTATTTCCTGGCGACACAGACTGTTCACTGTTGGAGACAAGCCACTGGGCTTGGTGGATCTTTAGTCTGATGCAGTGTGACATATCTTATGTTCTTATGCATATTTACAGCTCTGAAGAAGTTTGTGATTTCCCCCCAGGAGGTCTGTATTTTTGTACAATTTAGACTATTTAAAACCTACAGTAATGAGTAAAAGATTAGCCAACTGAATAAACAATTCAGACAAAATGGTTACATTTTGACTATTGAATAAAAAGATTCAACTATATGTTTCCTTGTTTGAAATTGTATCAAACCCTTTATTGGCATCTCTTGAGCAGCAATAACTTCAATTTATATCTAGGGGTCGATATTCAGACCACGGGAGGAAGCCTGGCTAACTCCCACAGTCAGTGGTCAGCCCGGATATTCAATGCCGGACCGTTTCCGGTGACCAGCATTGAATATCCAGTTTATTTTTAGCTGGTTTAAAGTTAACCGGCTATGTCGATATTCAAAGATAGCCGGTTAACTTTAAACTGGCTAAAGATAGACCAGCTATTTAAGCGGCCCAGTGTGCCCGCTTACAGTAGCCGGATGTGAATTGATTATTCGGGGATTGCTGGCTATATTGAGTGATATAGCTGGGTATCTCCTAGGCGCTAATCGGGAATATTCAGCCGGGGGAGGGGGCTAATCTTTTGGATATTGGGGAGGGAGGGGACTAATCGTTCACATTATTCTTAAGAAATTTTGGCCCATTCTTTTCATGGAGAACTGTTTTAGCTCTGTAACAGGTAAGGGGTTCCCTTTATAAACTGCTTGCTTCAGGCTTTGTTACAACATTTTAGTGGGGTTTAGATCGTGCCAATCCAAGACATGAAGCCTCTTCAGCCTTTCTGTAGTAGATGTACGTACATTTTGGAGTTGTTTTTTTTTTTTTTTTTTGCATCATGGAGCCTACCTTTGGCTCTACTTCAGTTATGGGAGCCCTGACATTCTTCTCTAGAATTTTCTGATATAAAGCAGAACTCTTGGTTCCATCAATTACTGCAAGTCATCTAGGTTCTAATGCAGCAAAGTAGACCCAATACCATTATACTTCCACTACCATTCTTGAATGTGAGATGGGCAGCAATGTTCTTTTTAGAGAACAGTGTGTTTTTCCTAGCTGTCTTCCCATGCACACCACACTGTTCTCATTCAGTTTTTTCCTGATGCTAGATACACGAGTCCTTAGATGAGCTGCAGCAGGAGACTGCTGATTTTCCACATGAGGAACTGGATGGCTTACCATCATTGATGGAACCATGAATTCTTCTCTATATCAGAAAATTTTAGAGGAGAATGCTAGGCCGCCTGTACATGAACAGAAGCTGAGCTAAAAGTGAGTCATGGAGCAAGATAATGGCCCTAAACATTGACGAGAATATACTACAAAGTGTCTGAAGAAGAATGTATTTAATGTTTTGTATTAACCTGATCAAATCCTGACCTAAACCCTGCTGAAATGTTGTGGCAATACCTGAAGTGAGCTGTTGATTCAAGGAACAGACTTGAAACAGTTTTGTATGGAATAAGGGGTCAAAATTTTTCAAGGGCAATGTGATTGACTAGGGGTTCTTAACCAGTGGTACCCAGGGGCGTATCTGCGTGGGGCCACAGGGGCCTGGGCCCCCGCAGATTTTGCCCTGGACCCCCCTACCGCCGTTAGCCCTCCCCCACCTACCGCCAACCCTTTCCCCGCCTACCGTGATCACCTATCCCCGAGGTCCGCTCCTGCCGGTTTTAAAAATATTACTTCAGCTGGCGGGGGACCCCAACCCCCGCCAACCCAGCCGAGGTCTTTAACTACATCCTCGTGCTGTTAAACCTGCAATGCATCCTTCCAGTTGGACGGAGTTTGACGTCGCAGCACGTTGTACGTGCAGGACGTCAACGTGCTGCGACATCAAACTCCGTCCACTGGAAGGATGCATTGCAGGTTTAACAGCACGAGGATGAAAAAGTTAAAGACCTTGGCTGGGCTGGCAGGGTTGGGGTCCCCGCCAGCTGAAGTAATATTTTTAAAAAACGGCAGGAGCGGACCTCGGGGGGTAGGTGACCGCGGTAGGCGGGGAAAGGGTTGGTGGTAGGCGGGGGAGGGTTAACGGCGGTGGGGGAGGATGGCGGCCAGGGGGTTATAATGTGCCCCCTCACTCTAGCCCCTGCCCCCCCTACCGCCGAACCCTCAGATACGCCCCTGGTGGTACCTATACTCCCAAGGGGTAGGGGAAGAGATCAAATGGGGTGTGGAGAAGGTTCTTGAAATCTGAGGCAATTTAGGGAAACTTTCTATGCAGAGTGAAGGCAGTTATTAGGACAGTTATTGGTAATATAACTGTGTACTACTGTAATTTTAGTGACATGTTAGTAGTTAACGGCTAACAGTGACCTATGTAGCTGTCAGAAGTCAGTAATGGACATGTGGTTTAGGAAGTAGGTGTGAGGGTTTCATCGATTAGTTAAAGGGGTGCAAGAACAAAAAAAAAAGACGGTTGAACCAGTGGCGTTCCGAGGGGCGCTGACACCTGGGGCGGATCGCTGATGCGCCCCGCCCCCCCCCCCCCCCCCGGGTGCAGCGCCCCCCCCCTCCGTGCAGCGTGATTTCCCCCCCCCCCCCCCCCGGGCGAAGGGACACCCGCCACCCCAGTGAAATAACCCCCCCCCCCGGGTGTACGCCGCTGGGGGGGGGGGGGGGTGCCGCGCGTCGGTCAGCGTCGTTGGTTTCCATGCTCCCTCTGCCCCGGAACAGGAAGTAACCTGTTCCGGGGCAGAGGGAGCATGGAAACCAACGACGCTGACCGGCGTGGCACCCCCCCAGCAGCGTGCACCCGGGGCAGACCGCCCCCCCCCCCCCCCCCCCTTGGTACGCCACTGAGTTGAACTCCTGTGATAGACTGATAAACAGTTACAGGAGATATTTACTAATACTACTACTTATTATTTCTATAGCAGTACTAGATGTAGGCAGCTCTGTACACAAAACACATAAGAGACATTTCCTGCTTGACAGAGCTTACAAACAAGAAAAAATAAAGGATTAGAGAGTTATTTATTGTGAGAATGGTTAAAACAAACATGGGTACTGAACATGTGAATCGGGTGTATGAGTCTTCTGAAATGTCCCCGTTATTTCACAAGTGACCTTACAGCTATAAACTTGGACTGAAGGAGCAGCCTACCCTGGTGGTTAGAGCACCAGGTTGTGAACTAGAGAGACCAAGGTTCAAATCTCACTGACACTCCTTGTGGCATTGGACAAGTCTTTTTTAACCACCTCTTCCTCAGGTACAAAATTAGGGAAGCTATGGACTATTTAACATTAAATAACATAACTCGCAGTTATGTTATTTAATGTTAAGCTTTAGGCCAGTGTCATTGTCTGATGATCTTTCAATAAATTACTTTTTTTTTTTTTTTTGGGGGGGGGGGAATTGGTAACTGGTAGCACCCATGTATTCCCAAAGAGATTTTATAAAAAGTTAATCTGAGACAGGTTTGATGTGAGGGGAATGGTAAGGTTTCCATCTTGCATCTGGCTGAACAGATTATTTTATTTCTCTGTGCATGTTGCTGATAAGATGATTTTACTCACTTTAGAAATCATTTTCCAAGTTTTGGAAAGAGCTGAAATCCTGTTGGCACCCAAGGTGACTAAAAGTATGGACATGTAACATAGTAAATGATGGCAAATAATGACCTGCACAGTCTATCCAGTCCACCCGTTCATTATGTTTTTTAAATAAAATTAATATATTGCTTATGTAGTATCAATTCATGATTGGGGAAAGGGGATGGGATTTGATATACCACCTTTCTGTAATTGCAATCAATGATTTACACATTATACACAGGTACTTATTTTGTACCTTGGGCAATGGAGGGTTAAGGGACTTGCCCAGACTCAAACTAACAATCCAACATCTTACGCACTAAATTCAACTTTAAAGATGTCTTTCCCTTCCCCAGTGAGACAGACTACACCCTTACTCATGGTATGTAATATAAAATACGCATACTTGATCCTGATCTGTTTTGACTACACTGACTACATAGTTTGTTACCTTTAGATTGTAAGCTCTCTTGAGCAGGGACTGTCCTTCCCCATGTTTTAACTTGTACAGCGCTGCGTAACCCTAGTAGCGCTATAGAAATGCTAAGTAGTAGTAGTAGTAGTTTTGTGCCATTTTTGGGACACAGACCATGGAAGTTAGCCGAGCATTGACCCTACTTCTCATCTACTGGGGTTGCCGTCAAAGCTCCTCCAGCACATCCCGATCTGTCTTTGCTAACCATAGAAGTCTGTTGAGCAGTGGCCTTACTCCCCTACTGCTGGAATTGCATTTAGACACCATTCCTACCTATCATAACACATCAACATCCATGAGGTTATTTGTTTTCTCCACCACCTCCGCCGGAAGGACATTCCAGGCATCCACTACCCTCTCCTTGAAAAGTATTTCCTGATGTTAATCCTAAGTCTACCACCTTGCAACCTCAATTAATGTCTCTGAAAAAAATGTGTACATTAATACTGTTCAAGTATTTCAACGTCTGTATCGTATCTCCCCTATCCCTCCTTTTCTCTAGGGCAGTGGTTCCCAAACCTGGTCCTAGAGGCACCCCAGCCAGTCAGGTTTTCAGGATATCCACAATGAATATTCATGAGAGATTTGCATGCAATGCCACCACAAACCCACTGTACCCACATGTAGGTGCCCCCCCCCCTATCACCCATAAGGGCTATGGTAGTGGTGTACAGTTGTGGGGAGTGGGGTTTGGGGAGCTCAGCACACAAGGTAAGGGAGTTATGCACCTGGGAGCAATTACTGAAGTCCACTGCAGTGCCCGGTTGGTGTCCTGGCATGTCAGGGGGACCAATGCACTACGAACGCTGGCTCCTCCCATGATCAAAGGGCTTGCATTTGGTCATTTCTGAGGTGGGCGTCCTCGGTTTCCATTATCACCGAAAATTGGGGCGACCATCTCTAAGGTCGACCTAAATTTTGCAATTTGGGCATTTCCCTGCCCCTTCGCCGGGACGTCCTGCGAGGACGTCCTCAGGAAAACTTGGGCGCCCCTTTCAGTTATGCCCCTCAAAGTCAACTAAACACCTTGCCTCACCCTTTCCTTACCAGGCAGCTAAAATATGGAATTTGTTACCAATAATAATAAGCTCTGAGATTAACTATGCTTCCGTTAGAAGAGTTATGAAAACTGTTTTGTGAGTATATCATTTCTAAAAGATAATAGGTTAATGTTATCTTCCTTTAGCTATAATGGAACATTTGTTTTTATTATATTATCTGTATTGTATATTCCTAGGTACTATACCTTAGTTATACACCAGTGGTTATAAGCAGAATATAAGAGATGAATGTTATGCTATTTTATGTTATAAATTGCTTTGTAAAATCCTAGCAAATGTTAATATTGTTGAATTCCTTCTGCAAAGGATTTTGAAGAACTTGTTATTGGCTTAACTTGCAATTTCTTCCCAGTAGGTGTCACCATTTCGCCAGCAAAGAAAAGCTTCCTCCTTCCAGAATCTGCACTTGCTCTTAGGGAAAAGTGATCGTTCCAGCAATTACTTGGTGGAGACTCCAGAACTGGACCCAGCTAACAGGTACATCACAAGTTCTTCGTCCAAAGCTTGCGAGCTGCGTATTCATTTTATAATGAGGATTCTTGCCTTGCAAATTCATGAAAGATTTGGCGTAAACTTTAAGAGAAAACAGTTAACCAAGAAGCTGTTTATATGAAGGACACAAGCTGAAACATATAATACAAGCTTTTGAATATGTCACCCTCAGCAATGTCAAAAGTGATTTCAATCTATTAAGAAATTATTAGCAAAATAATTCTAGGGAATTTCATGTTCCTTAAAGGTGTGTGAAAACAGTGGAAATTGAAGTCTTCCATTTATCTTTGGTGGGGTAGAGGGGTGACACTTGCACCCGCACTGCATCCATTTCAATGTCTTTCTTCACCCATGATTTGGAGGGGGCAGTTGAGGATGAGAGGGTAATTCGGGCTTCCAGTGCTCGTTGACCTCTGTGCTGCTACTCTCTTTTGGAAAGACTGAATGAGTGGATCTCTGGATCTCCTTTTTTGTTCATCTCGCTGAGGCTGTGTCTTAGCTGTCATTTCTAAAGAAAGAAGACTCGACAAACTAGTATTTGGCCCGAGATCTTTACTGGACTAACTCAATACATCTTTGACTAATGTTTGAGAACTCTTCCCTTTATCAGGTTAGTGAAGCTTACCAAAGCTAGTCATGGATACATTGGGTTTTTCTAATAGAAAGATCTGACACACAACTTGTTTCATGATCTTTATCTGTACTAGTTAAGTAGACTAATATGGCAAGCACTATAATTTAGAGTGCTGCCTTTTCCTGATAGACTAAATGACAGTGACAACAAGAGGACAGCCTTACAAAGGTGAGAGCCTAGCCAGGAAAGAAAACTTCAGAGACAACCCAGTGGTCTTAACTTCAAAGACAAGACTAAACATAACAATAATACAAGGTAGACAGGATCAGATGATAATCTGCTCAGGTGTAATCCTATGATGGGAACAACTAGACAGACCAGAGGGATAGAGATTATGTGCCAAAGACTCAACAAGATAATGTTTTCAGATCAGATTTATAGAAAGACAGATTTGGTTCTGATCTTAGATACAACAGAGAGGGTTTCCACAAGGAGGGACTATGTAGCTAAGGGGGTCTTTTACTAAGCCACAGTAGCATTTTTAGCTTAGGGTAGAAATCAGCTGGTGTGTTAAATTCAAAGCACTATTATTGGGTTTTAAGGCATTCTGTCAAGGTTTACCGCAATACCTGTCTTCACTGACAATCCCATATTCAGCTATAAGGAGTCTTTATACAATAAATGATCATCCCTGCCAGGACCTCGCTTTGTACATCTTGAAGTTACTCATCAGAGTGCTTTTTTTCTTTGCCATTCCACATCTGTGGAATTCTTTACCTTTGCCCCTGTGTGGTGAACTCAACTTACACCGGTGGATATTGTATATCTAGATTTTCAGAAGGCGTTTGACAAAGTGCCTCATGAAAGACTCCAAAGGAAACTGGAGAGTCATGGGATCGGAGGTAGTGTATTATTATGGATTAAGAGCTGATTAAAAGATAGGAAGCAGAGAGTAGGGTTGAATGGTCATTATTCTTGATGGAGAAGGGTAGTTAGTGGGGTCCCTCAGGGGTGTGTGCTGGGACAGCTGCTTTTTAACATATTTATAAATGACCTTGAGATGGGAGTAACTAGTGAGGTAATTAAATTCGCAGATGACACAAAGTTATCCAGGGTCGTCTCGTTGCAGGAGGAATGTGAAAGATTACAAGAAGACCTCATGAGACTGGGGGATTGGGCGTCCAAATGGCAGATGAAGTTCAACGTTGACAAGTGCAAAGTGATGCATGTGGGAAGGAGGAACCCAAATTACAGCTATGTCATGCAAGGTTCCGCTTTAGGAGTTACGGACCAAGAAAGGGATCTGGGAGTCATCGTGGATAGGACATTGAAATCTTCAGCTCAATGTGCTGCGGCGGCTAAGAAGGCGAACAGAATGTTGAGTATTATTAGAAAAGGGATGGAAAACAAGCAAGAGGATGTATTTGTTCGTACCGGAATTGGCAAATGCCTTTACGGTACTATGTAAGCCACATTGAGCCTGCAAATAGGTGGGAAAATGTGGGATACAAATGTAACAAATAATGCCGTTATATCGCTCCATGGTGCGACCGCACCTGGAGTATTGTGTTCAGTTCTGGTCGCCTCATCTCAAAAAAGATATAAAGGAATTGGAGAAGGTGCAGAGAAGGGCGACAAAAATGATAAAAGGGATGGGACAACTACCCTATGAGGAGAGGTTAAGATGGCTTGGACTCTTTAACCTGGAGAAAAGGCAGCTGAGGGGTGATATGATAGAGGTCTACAAAATAATGAGTGGGGTAGAGCGGACAGATGTGAAGCGTTTGTTTACACTTTCTAACAATAATAGAACCAGGTGACACAAGATGAAATTAGAATGTGGTAGATTTAAAACAAATCAGAGAAAGTTTTTCTTTACTCAGCGCGTAATTAGACTCTGGAACTCATTGCCAGAGAAGGTAGTGACAGCAACTGGCCTTGCTGAGTTTAAAGGTGGTCTGGACAGATTCCTGAAAGAAAAGTCCATTGATCGTTATTACATTTTGGGTTTTTGCCAGGTTCTTGGGGCCTGGATTGGCCGCTGTCTGAGACAGAGTGCTGGGCTTGATGGACCTTTGGTCTTTTCCCAGCGTGGCAGTGCTTATGTACTTATTGAAGACATGGTTTTTCAGCGGGCATGTACAAGTAATTGAGGAGGCACATTGGGCTTGTGGTACCTGTGAAAGTACAAAGAAATTAACTGCACTGCTGTGTTTTGATATAATATATATTTTTAATGAATGTTTGTATTTTTCCTGTCAAAATTATTGTAGTTCTTTTCTTTTAATGTAAAAATTATTATAAGTATTGTAAACCACTTTGCTCTGCTTGTCAGTTAAAGGCAGTATTTCAAGTCATAATTAAATACCAAGGCATCCATAGGACTATAATGGGTGTCTCGGCGTTTACCACCATCTGGCTTCTACCATGAGCTAAAAAACGCTATCATGGCTTAGCAAAAGACCCCCCCTAAATGCAAATTTGGTAGTCAGTGATGAGGCCAGTAGAGGAGTTACGTGATGAAAGCTATAATCTGGAAGTAGATAAACAGAGCTGAACCTTTTTTTTTGTTTGTTTGTTTTACGGTCTCCTTTCTCACCTCTGTGTGTTCTCCCCCTCCCCTTTAGGCTTTCATTGTGCCCTGTTCAGGTGATTGCATCCATAGGCAAGTGGCATCCAGAACTGGTGCAATGGCATAAGACACCATGGATCAACCTTCAGCCTTACATCCATCCCACCCCTCATTAACCTTCAGACCACTAGGCTCCCTCCCCTGAGATTTCAATAATGAAACACAACAATTGTGATCACCTCATTACACCGCCAAGAACAATCATGTAAAAAAGCATATTTAGCATCATACTTTTAAATCATAAAACTTTGTTTTGTATGTAATGAAGACAATTTCTAAGAAAAATAAAAAAGGTGGGAATATGAGCCAGGCTATCCAAAGAATGGAACCAAATTATGTTTAAAAAAAACAAAGTTTAATAATTTCCAAGTAAATAATGATATAATAACACATAAAAAAATGACTCGACACAACGTTGTGTTTCGGCCGAAGAGGCCTACATCAGGAGTCTTATTGGTCAAGTTGAAATTAAATATAACACATCAAAGGAATCTCAAGCAGTGAATAAAAGATTCCAAAGATCTTGCAGATAAGATCTTAAAAATGGTCTTGAAAAAGACCGTTGCACAAGTGAACCGTCTGTCTGTCGCAGCGATCTCAGCAGTAGCAATTTCTAAGAGCCATATGTAGGTACATGAAATCTGCCCACCCTCCCTGTGTTAAAACCGGATGCTGATGATTCCAGTTTGTCTGGTAGTCAAGGCCTGTTGTTTTGCTTCTACTGCAGCTTTTTACCACTTTCCCTCCCCCCCCCCCCCCAAAAAAAAACTGCTGCTGAATGGTTAAACCAGCCCTACTTGCTTCTTGCGGGTCCTAGCCACCTGGATGCGTTTGGACTCAACAATTCCAGATTTATCCTCGTAAGATGTTTGTCTGGGTTTTTTTTAGCTAGTTTGTTTGTTTTTTTGTTTTTCAGCCACATTCTTGAAAGCATAGGTACTGTACTTCTTTTTAAAAAGAAATAACAGGTAACTGCTGGGATTATTATTTAGATTGTAAGCTCGTTGAGCAGGGACTGTCTTTATATGTATGGTGTACAGCGCTGCGTATGCCTTGTAGCGCTATAGAAGCGATTAATAGTAGTAGTAATAGTAGTAATATCGGAAGAGGAAAAAGCTGCTTAACTCGTTACTGATGTTGTGGCCCAGCGACAGATCTACCTGCAATTCAAATGCAACCAGGTTCAAATGGGGAAACTAGGGATAGTTGAGGGGCTTCAACTTGAGAGGTCCACTGAAGGACCAAGGTGGGGGATGGGGAGGGAGAGGGGAATGTTTTCTTCCCCCAGAGATCTAAGAAGAAGCATGAAAGGGAGGTGTCCATGGGAGACTGGAAATATCACTTCTGGCCTGTAGACTTCACTCCCAACCAGAAGTGATATTTCTTTCTTTGTTTCTTAACTTTCAGGCTTGCAGGAGAAATATATCAAAGTGGTATACAATTTATGTACAGTTGGAATTTTTCTGTCCCGACTGCCACTGGGGGAAACATTTTGCCACTGTGGGCCAGATGAAGACCCCCTGAATGTATAATGTGGTCCATGGGCCTCACTGTATCCACCTCTTTTCTAGAACTATATTTTTACACATATAATATGCCCACACTTACAACACACGCTATACAAATTTTATATTTTTTAAAATACACTAGTGATGTATCACTTCATACCATATGTAATGAGTTTATCTTATTGGGCAGACTGGATGGACCATACAGGTCTTTTATCGGCTGTCATCTACTATGTTACAAGTTGTAAAATAAAGGCATTTGTTTTTAAGGGCTTTTCTTTATAGGTTTTTGCAGTTATTAGTAGTGCACAAAATCTGCAAAAAAACAAAAAAGGCATTCAAAACAAATGGGTTAATTTTGTAATTAGTGTGGTATAGTGCACTCATGCATACAATGCACAAGGAGATAGGCACAGTCTGTAAAAATGCATATCAGCATGCATTGTGTGCATAAAAATACAGTGTTCATTCACTACCAATGTGAATCGAGGAGGATAATTTTAATCAAAAAAATCTAATATTTTTTTTTAATACATCAATTATATTCCACACACATGGTTATTAACTGTTTGAAAATGAAACCAGGTGGTATACATGTGCACAGTCAATCAAGCTCTTACCTCTGTCTATATAAGTTCAAAGAAGGAGGTCACTGAATATAGCAGTGTTCTTCAGTGCAAGACAGGGAGCCAGTGGTGGACCCCAAACCTCCGAGGTGGCCTCCATTGTATTTCTGGGGTTTTTCCCACTACTCTGCCTCAGGCTTGTAGCCAGACCTCAACATTTGGGGGGATCCGGATTCCTTCCACAACCACTGCCCTGAAACATGAGAGGAAGCAGGGCATACAATACGCAGAGAACATTGCTGGAGAAAGGCTTCAGCTGGCAGGGGTTGGGGACTCCTGTCAGCTAAACCAGGGGCCCCGGATCCAATTTGGTGGGGCCAGGCCCCCCTTAGCTACACCACTGCTCTGACTCTCTACCCAGGCTCAGGACAGAAAGTGGATAGAGGGAAGAGCTGCATGCTTGAAGGACAAGGTACTTCAGTAGTCAAAAGAGAATGCATTTGGAAATGGTCACTACTTTGAAGATATCCCCCACTGAAGTTTGAAGATCAGCTGGTAGGAATGGCTATCACTGACACACAATAATAGTCAGTAACGTCATGGCCCCATGTGAGAAGATATTTGGCAGCTCTCCTCAGCTCATTAGGATCCAAAGTTAGTCCCAGCTTAAAAATTAATGAAGACCATTGAAATAGAGGATGCAGGGGATGGGCTAGATATGGGAAAAGAGGAGGAGTCTGGATATAAATGCAAGGGGCAGAGGAGAGGACTAAAAAGTGAGCAGCAGCACATGTTCCTGCAGTCCAGAGGAATATCTTTCTGATTCTATACCTGCCATTGATGAGATTTTCTGAAGAAATTGTAGAAGGGCCAGAAAAGAAACCCTGGCTGAAAATATTTCCGTGAAGTTCCTGTACTTATGAGTAAGATGGACACAAGTATATGCATGCAAAATGCTAACCGTGCAAGAAAGAAATGCAAGCACTTGTTGCCTGAATGAAACTGTGTCATGAGAATTGCTCCTGCTTTGAAGGTAACTGAGGCAGTCATGTCTGAACACGCAGGATCTTCATGTTAGTAAATAGTCTTTATCATACCATATTTTTTCTACAGGAATGTTAACTCTTCACTGGCCCTGTTTTTTCCGGGGGGGGGGGGGGGGGGGGGGATGGGAATGAGCTGCTGAAGTTGTTTCTAAAATTCCTGTGTTTGAGCAGATATATTTATTTTATGGTGCTGTTATCTTTAAGGGACAGGCAGGAGGTATTCCTTTTACAGTGATATTTGTATTGATACGTAATCTTCCTGGCTAACGATTTAATTGGATTTGATTTAATTAGCCACCCTGTTCCCTAATAATGTATACTGGGTTTTGTTTTTGTTTTTTAATCGGATCTGCCCTGGCATGAAAGTGAGACCTAACCAGAATGTTTTGCAAGAGAAGAATGACTTCCTTTATTGCTTTACTTCACTCTTCTTGTTACAATCACTCCTTGAGTACTGTTGCATATTGCTGTCCCATGTTTTGATTTAGAATCTACATGGTGTCAGTTCCTTTCTTCATCTGTGGTAGTCAGTACACAGTCACCGGGTGTAGCTTTTAGATTAAATTTGTAAAATCTCAGCTCCCAGCCAAGTCTTAACTTGTCCAGGTCTTCCTGCAGTCATTTTTTTTCCCATCTGCTTTGTCTAATTCTGGACCTTCTTTAACAAAGGCTACAGGCACTGATTGGAAACAACTCCTTTTTGTATAAGGCCCTTAGACTTATCAAGAGTCCAACAGTTTTCTAAATATCCCCCTCCAGGCTAGTAATAAACAGTATCCATTGTACAGTGTATCAGCAACAGACACACACACACACACGATGCACAGTACCAAGCTGAGTATAATACCTGATCAGTAAAATGAAAAGGCCGTAGAGCATTGAAAGTTGATCAGATTCTCCATATCTTAACATTCCAGAGTCTTTGTCCACAACACTCTGCATTCTGACATCATGTTACCACTGTTTAAAACATTCTTGTTTAAATAAGCTCTGGCCTGGCTTGTGCTCTTATAGAGCAGGTGCATGAAAACTTCCAAATATTTATTGTGTTTTGGTATTTTGAGTGACTATTTTTGCCTTTTATTTGCCTGCAAGATTTCATGACCTAATCATGGTCATCTTTAGCATTATTATCATAGTGGTGCATCAAGAGACCCAGTAAAAAAAATCTCTGCTGGTCGTTTCTCTCCTAAACCTTCTAGACTCCTCATGAGGCACCAGCTCTAAGAGGATGGGGGTAATCGGAGAGATGAGAAATTCATAGCTGAAGATTAGTGTGAATTGTTAGGAGATTTGTCTCTGTTCCCAATCCCCCCCCCCCCCCCCCCCCCCCCCCGCATCCAGTCTCTCTCCTGATTCAGAGCTGCGGCTTGTGACCATTGGAGAGAGAATACAGAGGGCTTCTCTGTACTTATGCTTTTTTTTGAGAGCAACATGCAGCGATGTCGTATGGGAGCCAAGACACTGAGGCTACTGAACTACAGCAGCCTTGAATTTTTGAGGTCTGTGTCCCTACGTTGGAGCATACCACACCCACAGAGGCATTGTTTTTTGTCCAAGGATTTCTTGAAGGAAAATATGTATGAATGAATAATACAACGAAGGTGACAAGGATGACGCACAGAAAACGTCCAATGGACTCAGAGTTCACATCAGTAGCTTTAAAATGGACTCGACACAAGTTGTGTTTTGGCCCCTAAGACCTGCGTCAGGAGTCCCTGTACAATGTGTATGTGTACATACGCACGCAACAGGTATTGGAGACAAAAACCTAGTCGCAGTGAAACTTTAGTATGAGTGCCTACATCCAGCATTGCAGCAAGAATGTAACCAAATTTTGAATAAAGCTACTGATGTGAACTATTTGAGCATTGGACGTTTTCTGTGCATCATCCATGTCACCTTCATTGTGTTTTGCCTGCTGTACTGACCTGTACAAGGGTCTTCTGTTCTTGTCGATATGAACGAATAATGACATTTTGGACCCTTGTTGAGGGGAGTTTCATGCTTCAAGCAATGTCAACAAACCTTTCTGTGGTTCTTTTCTGTGAGTCTGTTCTTCATCTTCTGTTTTTGACCCATGCAGGAGGTTTGGTCCTCAAACCAGGCGTGCTCTCAGCGTGGAGGATATTGGCTCACCTGACCAGGCACGAATAGTTGGGCGAGTGCTAGAGACTTTCCATGATGGTACCTGCCAGCTAGAGTTGCGGCGCCCTCCTTTTGGCAGTTTTGGTTTTTGTATTTCCTCAGGTCAAGGACGTCCGGATACAGGTATCTATCCATGAAATGCAATAATCACTGATAATAAAACGTAGTTGTAGTAGCAGCCTAACAGTTCCATGCCTGGGAACTCCTGAGTCGGCTGCTATTTGTTTTGGATGGTTTGTATATCGGCTTTTTTCTTCCACCATCCCTCATCATAGGCATCATAGAAAGTATGACAAAGAATATTATAATGCCTCTGTACCACTCCATAGTGCAACCTCACCTTGAGTATTGTGTGCAATTCTGGTTGCCATATCTTAAAAAAGATATGCCAGAATTAGAAAATATTCAAAGAAGGGTGACCAAAATGATTAAGGAGAAGGCTTAACAGATTAGGGCTCTTGACTACAGCTTGGAAAACAGAGTGCTGAGGAGGGATATGATTGATGTCTATAAAATGCTAAGTGGAGTAGAATGGGTAAAAATGAATTGATTTTTTTTCCTCTTCCAAAAAGTACAAAGACCAGGGGACACTCAATTAAGTTACATGGAAATACTTTTAAAACAAATATGAGGACATATTTGTTCACTCAATGAATAGTTAAGCTCTGGAACTTATTGCCAGAGGATGTGGTATCAGCAGTTAGTGCATCTGGGTTTAAAAAAGGTTTGGACAAGTTCCTGGAGGAAAAGTCTGCTATTGAGATAGACATGGGGGAAGCCACTGCTTCACCCTGGGATCAGTAGCTTGAATCTTGCTACTATTTGGAATTCTGTCAGTTATTTATGACCTGAATTGTCCACTGCTGTAAACCAAATACTGGGCTAGATGGACCATTGATCTAACCCAGTATTGCTAGTCTTATGTTTTCTCTCCCCTTTTTTTGTTGGATTATTTGTAGTAAATAATTAGCAGATTTTAGTACACACAGCTTCAGCTTTAGAAATGTTAATTTCTTTCTTCATCTCTCTCTCATTCACCCCTGAATAATTCACTGCTGAGTCACTTTAAAGTTGAAGTAACAAAACATCTGTTTACTCACAGTTTGCAGTTAGATTATAATCAGACAGGCTTATATATACATATTACTATACATTTGTCTTATCAGCTCCTTCCATGTGCTTAGATGGTAATGAATGCTCACACCACCATAGATCCTCTCAGGTTAGGAGAGATCATGAGCTCCATGTGCTCCATGTGCTGCATCTGCTGCATCTAACCCCCAACAGGAAGTTGCATAGCTATGTGACCTCTCTAAGTAATTCACATCAGAGGTCACAGAGTAATCACAGAGAAATAATAGGTGACAGGCAATGCATGTAAAATACAATTACATTCCAACAAACCCCTTCTCATGCATAACTGTCATGCAATTATTTATTCATACAAAGTCCAAGCTTTATACGCAGATTCACAAAATGTTCTTTGGGTAACGGTTTGGTCATGATGTCAGCTGTCATCTCACTGGTGTGACAATATTGTAGACTGATGACCCCTTCTTTCACCAACTCTCGCACGTTGTGGTATTTCGTTGCGATGTGCTTGGTGCGTGACTGAACCTTGTCATTCTGTGACAGTCGGATGCAGCTCTGATTATCTTCCATTATCTGGATTGGTCTCTGTTCAGCTATTCCGAAATCCAGCAAAAGTTTTTCAATCCACATCAGTTCTCTGCACGCTTCCGATACGGCCACGTATTCAGCTTCTGTAGAAGACAAACTCACAATACTTTGTTTATGACTGGCCCATGAAATTTGTACATTTCCATACATAAACACATATCCACTTGTGGATTTATAATCAGAATGATCCCCTGCCCAATCTGAATCACAGTAACATATTAGTTTTGGATTACTATTGGCTGAAATCTTTAATTTACAATCAATGGTACCCTTTAAATACCTTACCATCCTTTTAACTGCAGTCCAATCTGATTTGGTAGGTGAGCTGACCCTTCTGCTCAAAATTCCTACTGCATTTGCTATATCAGCCCTGTATGTGGTAGCTAGATATAAAAGCTTATCTATGGCTGATCTATATTGGATGTTATCTGGTAAAGGTTCTCTTACTGTTTCATCCTTCAGAAAATCAGTGATCATGGGAGTGCTTACAACTTGGGCATCTTGCATACCTAAACTTTCAATAAGCTCATTTATTTTCTGCTTCTGGCTTAGAAGATAAGAACCATCATTTTGTTTCTCAATTTCTATACCAAGATAGTATGACACATTACCCAGTTCTTTTATCTCAACATTGTGGTTTAAACACTTTACAATGTCCTTGTACTCTTGCTCACTTTTGCTTGCAATGAGCAGATCATCAACAAAAGCTAAAATGTATGCATATTGTCCATTTGTGCACCTAGTGTACAAGCATTTATCTGCTTCACCTTGCTTAAATCCTAAATTTGTCAATATTTCATGCAATTTTTCATTCCAACATTTTGCACTTTGCTTTAATCCATAAAGACCTTTGTTTAATTTACACACTAGCTGTCTTTGTTTTGTATTTATGAAACCTGTTGGCTGTTCCATGTACAAGTCTTCAGTTATATCTCCGTGAAGAAACGCTGTTTTCACATCAATGTGGTTGACTTGCATGCCTTTTGAGACTGCAATGCTCAGAAGTGTTCTTATTGTCGTGTGTTTCACTACAGGTGCAAACACTTCATCAAAATCTTCTCCATATTTTTGAAGATATCCCTTTGCCACTAATCTGGCTTTATACCTTTCCACTTTTCCTTGTGCATTCCTTTTTAACTTGAATACCCATTTGCATCCTATAGCTTTCTTGCCAGGAGGTAATTTTGTAAGAATCCAAGTATTATTTTTATCCAATGCATCAATTTCTTCTTGTGCAGCTTTACGCCATTCAGCAGCTTCTTCTGCTGGCATTTTCTCAATCTCATCCCATGTTAAGGGCTCTTGAGCTTCTGCTGACTTTGTTAGGTAAGACAGTCTTGGGGGTGGAACACCTTTGTTTTCCCTGGATGAGCGTCTGACAACAGGTTGGTCTGACCTTTCCGCATCCTCAAAATCTGAGAGTCCTTCTCCAATTGATTCCCCTTCTCCAACTGTACTGTCTTCTTCAATGATCCTTTCTGTGTCTGCTTCCTCTGCCTGTTCCTCGTTAGATACAGGTGAGTTGCTTTCAGACATCTGCCTTGGTATGGCATTTATATACACTGGCATGTCTATTATGGTTCTAGTTTCATATTCTGGATGATAAGGCTCATCTGGGATAATCCAGCCTTTATCAACCCTTTTGTTTTCATCAAAATATGTAACATGTCTTATGCCAACAATGCCAGTTTTCAGATTCAAAATTCTATATCCTTTGTGTCCTGGAGCATAGCCAACTAAAATGCCCCTTTCTGTTGTGGAATCCAGCTTATGCCTTCTTTGCTTTGGTACATGAGCATATGCTGTACTTCCAAATGTTCTTATGTGTGACAGGTTTGGCTTCCTACCATGCCATGTCTCATGTGGTGTGCGCTCAGCGCCTTTAGTTGGCATTCTGTTTTGTAGGTACACTGCTGTGAGAATGGCTTCCCCCCATAGTGTTTTAGGGAGATTGCTATCTGACAGCATACATCTGGTCATTTCCACAAGTGACCTAAATTTTCTCTCTGCAACAGAATTTTGCTCTGGTGTATAAGCTACTGTTGTGATATGCTGAATGCCTTCTTGTTCTAGAAATGTGCGCATGCTTTGTGAAGTGAACTCACCACCATTGTCGGTCTGAAGAAACTTTGGTTTTCTTTCAAATTTATTGCTCACCATGGCTACGTATTTCTTCAGCATGTCTGTGACTTGACTTTTCTCTTTCAGCAAATAGGCCACACAATATCTAGAGAAATCATCCAAGAATATCAGCACAAATCTGTTATTTCCCAATGATGGGATATTAAACGGTCCACATAAGTCACTGTGTATTAAGTCCAGCACTTTATTACTCCTATTTCCTGTGTATGCAGGAAATGAGGGTCTCACACCTTTTTGAGTAACACAGTCTATGCATTTCTCCATTTTACCAGCATCTGCACTTATCTGAATGCCAGTGGCCAGTTGCTTACTGTAAAGATCCTGGATCACCTTAGAATCACGATGTCCCAGGCGGCGATGCCAGATTTCCAGACTACATTTACCATCATTCTTCCTTACTTGCGCCATATGTGAGGCTTCACCTGAAATGCTCAGCTTATAAACATCATTATGCATAAAAGCTTCAGCATACACTTCATCATTTTTAGAGATTGTGCACTTACTATTTTCAAAATGAATCGCAAATCCCTTCTTATCTAATGTAGATACACTAAGCATATTGCAAACTGCTTGGGGAATATACAAGACATCACTTACAGGAATTTCTTTAACTTCATTAGACACTTTGCATTTTAAGAATCCAATACCTTTTGCTTGGATCTTAGCAGTCCCTGCGTTTGCAGTTTTAAGAATACCTTCCTCTGGACACATTTCCTGAAAGAAATCTTTACAATTGGTTAAATGGCATGTGCTCCCCGAATCCAAAATCCAAGTACTTTCATTTGAATTATTATTTACCATAGTCAAAGATTTTTCTGCCATTAGAAAGCCCTTGTGTTTATCTTTGTCCTTCATACATTTCCTGGTTTGAAAATTCTTTAGTTCCATTGGCTTAGGTGAGCTAGAGGGAGTGTTTTGTGTTTCCTTACACCATTTAGATACATGTCCCTCCTTTCCACATGAGTAGCAAATCAGCTTGCCCTTGGGTGGAGTTTTCCCATAGCTCCGCCTTCCTCTGTTCTTTGCCAAGAAATTTGTTTCATTTCTCTCTGACTTGCTTTGAGAACACATCTCCTCAGAATCATTTATTATGCATTCCTGCCTTAGTTTTGATGTTGCCTGTTCAAAAGATTGCCCTTCAATGGCCTCATTTACAGACCTAAAAACATCAAACTTCTTTGATAGTGAGGTAAAAAGAAATGCTCTTTTCAATGCATCACACATGGGAATTCCAGAAAGTTCTAACTTTTGAAATGAAGACATAAGATACATAATGTGATCATTACATTTACTTTTATCCCTTAATTTGGTTTCATTCAACTCTGCCAGCCAAATTGGTTGCTGCTTTGCATATGTAGTTGCATACATAGTTCTCAGTTTATATAAAATGTCCTTTGGTGTATCTTTTCCCTCCACTAATATGGCTTGTTTCTCTGAGAGAGCTTCCAAAAGCATGCACTTCACATAATAGTTTGCATTGTCCCATTCAGCCATATTTTCAGCTGTTCTGTCTTGGTCTAAGCATATATTTAATCCTTTTGCTCGAAGGAGACATATGAATCTTAGTTCCCACAGCTGATAATTAAACTCAGTTAATCTAGGCACCTTGAGAGAATAGAACAATGGTGAATTTCCTCCCTCAGCCATTTTCTTAGCCTTCTGTCTGCTGTGTGGGGGGGAGAGAGAGACAGACTGAATCTTTCCTTTAAAACTTAAGAGAAAAATGTGGCCTTTTTTTCTGCCTGGTAATATTTCTCTTCTTTTTCAATTCCTGGCCCCTGGGCCCATAACCCTTTTGTTGGATTATTTGTAGTAAATAATTAGCAGATTTTAGTACACACAGCTTCAGCTTTAGAAATGTTAATTTCTTTCTTCATCTCTCTCTCATTCACCCCTGAATAATTCACTGCTGAGTCACTTTAAAGTTGAAGTAACAAAACATCTGTTTACTCACAGTTTGCAGTTAGATTATAATCAGACAGGCTTATATATACATATTACTATACATTTGTCTTATCAGCTCCTTCCATGTGCTTAGATGGTAATGGATGCTCACACCACCATAGATCCTCTCAGGTTAGGAGAGATCATGAGCTCCATGTGCTCCATGTGCTGCATCTGCTGCATCTAACCCCCAACAGGAAGTTGCATAGCTATGTGACCTCTCTAAGTAATTCACATCAGAGGTCACAGAGTAATCACAGAGAAATAATAGGTGACAGGCAATGCATGTAAAATACAATTACATTCCAACATTTTTAGCCTCCAGGAATGAGCCCAGAATTCTTCCCCTTCCTCTCTCCTGACCTCAGCACTCCCTCCATCTGCATATAAATCACACATTGTCCCTGGCTTGTGCTCTCCCTTTCTACCTTTAGAAGCTGCAGGCTGGGCTGTCTCCAGAGCCTCTCCCTTCCTGCTTCTCACCACATGCTGCCTTTTGACACAGGAAGGGAGGGGATGAGGCTGAAGCAAATGTAAAGGAGCAGAAAACAATTACTTTGCCCTTTCCTGTTTCCTTTTTCTACCCACATGCTACCTGATGCGCCTGCTCCAGCCTCATCCCATCCCCTCCGTTTAAGACAAGGGAAGGAGTGAGGGAGGAGCAGATACTGCAGGCACCATGTGTGTAGAAACATGAAGCAGCAGCTGGAGAAGGGAGCAGAGCAAATTGTTTTCTGCTCTGTTCTTTCCTATTCTGTTATAAGAGGAGGGGAGAGGGTGAGGCTGGCGTAGAGACCACAGAGCAGAAAAGAACAGTTCTTCTCCCTCAACCCTCCTGTTCCCTTTCAACTTCCTACAAAGGAAGGACCAGTGGCTTAGCTAGGTGGGGCTACGGGGGCCTGGGGGAGTTGGGGACCCCCGCCAGCAAAGGTATTTGGTGTTGTGGGGTGTGGCAGGGGGGGGAGGGAGGAGGCGAGGAGACCAGCGTTGAAGAAGGCTTCGACTGTGGGGGGTGGCAGACTAAAATGTGCCCCCCCCCACCTCAGGCTCTGGCCCCCTCCCACCGCAAGGTCTGGCTTTGCCCCTGGGAAGGGCTGGAGCAGTAAACTGTGAAGCCCCTGCCTTGAGCTTTCTAGTGTTTCCCTAAGCTTAAGCACTTGGTAACATTTTCCTCAAGTGTCCAGGTGAAATCTAAAAAGTTTCAAGATATGTTTCCCCTCTGTAATCTTTGTTGCCCTTTGACTTTTCAAAACATGTATTTATAGATTTTACAAGAGACTAGAATTGATACTAAAGTTATGTTAAAGGCTGTTGACCTTTCCCTTCAGTCTGCCGCTGATCCATTAATATGCAGCAAGTATAAGAGAATGTTATGGAGGGCTGGGGTCAGCCCAACCCTTCCTTACTGAGACCCATCATTGCTACTTTGGAACGTTAAAAATTGTGGAAAGGTTTGTGATTTTCATGCTTTGAAGAAAAGCAGGGATACTTACCTGTAGCAGGTATTTTCCGAGGACCTCAGGCCATTCATTCTCACATGTGGGTGATGTCATCCACATCTCCCGACGCAGAACACTTAGTCCCATCGTGCACGCTCGAGCATCTCCCTGTCTGCCACGAGAGCATGGGACCAGCAGTACAATAGTATAGCTATCGGGACAGGAGAAAACTCGAAGGGGAGGTGGGAGGGTATGTGAGAATAAATGTCCTGCTGTCCTCAGAGAATACATGCCATAAGTAAGTATCTTTGCTTTCTCCAAGGACAAGCAGGCCATATTCTCACATGTGGGAATCCATAGCTACCAGTCTCACCGAAAAAAAAAAAAAAAAAAAAAACAGTAGGTCATTTGGAACTTGCATTGGTGAGTTCTAAACAATAATTAACCTGAAACTATATACAAACTGTGTGTGAGTGCAACCTGGAACAGAACAAAATGGGCCTAAGGGGGTGGAGTTGGATTCTAGACCCCCTCCCCCCCCCAAAAAAAAAAATTCTGCAGAGCATCTGGTATCTTGTTCTAGGCAATAGTGAGATGTGAATGTGTGGACTGAAGACCATGTTGCGGCCTTGCAAATGTTTTCTATACAGGCTGACCAAGTGGGCTCCCAACGCAGCCATGGGTCTGACATTATGAGTCTTAACATGACCCTCAAGAGTCAGCCCAGCTTGGGCATAAGTGGAAGAAATCCTGTCTGCCAGCCAATTGGAGATTGTGTGTTTCCCAATGGCAATCCCCATCCTGTTGAGATCAAAAGAAACAAAAAGCTGGGTGGACTGTCTAGGATCTAGTCTGCTCCAAGTAAAAGGCCGATGCTCGCTTACAGTCCAAGGTGCACAGTGCACTTTCACCAGAATGGGTCTGAGGTTTGCGAAAGAATGTTGGAAGAACGATTAACTGGTTCAGATGGAATTCCAACACTATCTTAGGCAGGAACTTATGGTGCTTGCGGAGAACTAATTTATGATGAAATTTAATGTAAGGTGGATCTGCTACTAGGTCTTGAAGTTTACTGACCCTGCGAGCTGAAGTAACTGCCACCAAAAGTATGACCTTCCAGGTAAAGTACTTCAGATGACTGCAATCCAGCGGCTCAAAAGGAGCTTTCATCAGCTGAGTGAGTATGATATTGAGGTCCCATGACATAGGGGGCTTTGTCAACAGCAAACCTCTCATGAAGTGAACAACTAGAGGCTGTCCAGAGATGGGCTTACTTTCTACACAGTGATGGTAAACACTATTTGCACAGAGGTGAACCCTTATAGAGTTGGTCTTAAGACCACACTCGGAAAGGTGTGGAAAGCATTCAAGCAGGGTCTGTGTAGGTCAAGAAATAGGATCTAGAGCTCTGCCCTCACACCAGATGGCAAACCATTTGGAAGAATAACACCTCTTAGTGGAATCTTACCTGGAAGCCAGTTAGACTTTGGAGACGCCCTCTGCAAGAGGCAAGGAAGCAAATTCTAAGCCTTCAACATCCAGACTGTGAGGGCCAGGGACTGCAGGTTGGGATGCTGAAGAGAGTCCTCGTTCTGCATGATGAGAGTTGGAAAAAAACTCCAGTCTCCAAGGTTCTTTGGAGGATAACTCCAGAAGAAGAGGGAACCAGATCTGCCAGGGCTAATAAGGAGCAATCAGAATCATGGTTCTTCAGGCTTGCCTGAGTTTCCGCAAAGTCTTTCTCACAAGAGGGGGTGGGAGGATACACATACAGAAGACCTTTCCCCCAAAGGACGAGGAAGGAATCCAATGCCCTGACCTGGAACAGTATTGAGGGACTTTGTGATTGAACGGAGTGGCTAAGAGATCCACCGAGGGGATGCCGCATACTCAGAAGATTTCACGGGTAAAACTCTTATTGAGTGACCACTTGTGTGGTTGCATGACGCTGCTCAGTCTGTCGGCCAGGGTGTTTGATTTTCCTACCAGGTATGTGCCCCTGAGTACTATCCTTTTCTCTACAGCCCAGTATCACATCTGGACAGCCTCCTGACACAGAGAGTATAATCCAGTACCCGTCTGCTTATTGGTGTAATACATTGCAACCTGATTGTTCGTTCGAATGAGAACAATTTGATTGAACAGCAGATCCTTGAAAGCCTTTAGAGTGTTCCAGATTGCCTGTAGCTCTAGGAGATTGATCTGAAAATCTAATTCCTGAGCTGACCAAGCCCCTTGGATGTGAAGCCCATCTACATGGGCTCCCCACCCCAGACGGGATGCATCCTTCATCAGCACTTTCTGGGGTTGAGCAATTTGGAATGGATGTCTCACAGTCAGATTAGTTTGAATTGGCCACCAGAGGAGGGACTGAACCAACTCTGGTGTCACTCTGATAACATCCGCTAGATTCCCAGAGGTCTGATGCCACTGGGAAGCTAGATTCCACTGGGCTGTTCTCATGTGGAGATGTGCCATTGGTGTGACATGCACCGTGGAGGCCATATACCCTTGCAACCGCAACATCTGCCGAGCTATGACCTGCTGGCTATCCCGAACCCGAGTGGCGATTGCGACTAGAGCATCCACAGTCGGCACAGGGAGATAGGCTTGCGCCTGCTGTGTCTAGCAGGGCTCCAATGACCTCCAGTTGCAGATTGGACTTTGAGTAGTTTAAAACGAACTCTAGTAAATCTAGCACCCAAATAGTTCTCCATATGGACACCAGTGCACCGTCCCTCAACGTGCTCTTTACCAGCTAATCGTCCACGTAGGGAAACACACGGACTCCCAGTCTGCGTAGCGACACTGCAACTAGTGCTAGACACTTGGTGAAAACCCTTGGAGCTGAGCTGACACAAGACCAAACAACAACATGCAGTACTGGAAGTGACATGTTCTTACCCAAATCTGAGATACTTCCTTCGGCCTGGAATTATTGGATGTGTGTGTAGGCATCCTTTAAGTCCAGAGAGCATAGCCAATATTTTTCCTGATCATTGGGAGAAGGGTGCCCAGAGAAACCATCCTGAACTTTTCTTTGATCAGAAATTTGTTCAGGGCCCTGAGGTCTAGGATGGGACACATCTCCTCCTGTTTTCTTTGGCATGAGGAAGTACCTGGAATAGAATCCCTTTCCTTCTTCTCTTGGTGCAACGGCCTTCTTCATGGGGCTTTAGAAGGGTGGAGAGTTCCTCTGCAAGTACCTCCTTGTGATGAAAGCTGAAGTGAGATGCTCTCGGTGGGAAATTTGATCATCTTTGCTGGCTATGCAAGGCGTAACCAAGACGTACTATTTGAAAAAACAACCGGTCTGAAGTTACAAAGGGCAACCTTTCTTGAAACAAACTCAGCCTCCCTCCCACCAGTAGGTTGTCCAAGATGGTTACTTTGACTGCAGCTATTCTCTTCTGGAGCCAGTCAAAAACTCATCACTTGTTTTGATTGGGGAGACAGCTGGGCCTTGAGCGCACGCTGTTGACAAGAACGAGCATGCTGGGTCTGAGCTTGCTGAGACTGGTGAGAAGAAGGAGCGTACCTACACCTCTGTGAGTAGTAGGGACCCCTTTTCGACGCCCAAAAACCTCCTGAATGAGGAGGAGCATGCAGAAGGTGTCCGACGGGAGAGAGTGTTAATGGTGTTGGTGTGTTTCTTGATGAAGTTAGCGACCTCCTCCACCTACTCTCCAAAAAGGTTATCCCCTGGTTCGTGGCAACCTCCAATTTTTGCTGTACCGCAAGGTCCAAGTTAGACACGCAACCATGAGGATGTCAGACACGCAACCATGAGAGTCTGCGCATTGCTATACTCTGGGCAGAGATAAGGGATGCCACATTGAAAGTATCATAATTGCCCCAGCCAAGAACTTACGACACACCTGCTGCTTGACCAGCTGACGAAGAGATTCGGCCTGCTCCGGTGGGAGAGAGACTGCCAAATCAGACATACTGCGCACCAAGTTCCGCAAGTAAAGGCTCGTGTAGAGCTGGTAAGATTGTATGTGGGAGATGAGCATAGAGGCCTGATATATTTTCCATCCAAAAGGATCCAAGGTTCAAGCTTCTCTGCCCAGGGGTGCTGAAAAGCATAGTCCCTGGAACTCCTGGCTCTTTTGAGCGTGGATTCCACCACCAGGGAATGATGAGGTCTGTCAAAATCCGGGAAACTTTGGATCTGATACATGGTGTCCGTCTTCTTGGGCAGTACAGGGACCAACAGAGGGGACTTCCAGTTGTTCACCTGAGCATTTCAGGATCCGGTGAAGCAAGATGGTTACAGCTTCTCTAGGAGGAGAATCATAGTTCACGACCTCTAACATCTCAGCCCTGGGCTTGTCCTTCATCTCCAAACGAATTGGAATGGCAGCCACCATTTCCCTGACAAAATCTGGGAAGGAAAGGCATTCAGGTGGAGACTTCCTCCTTTTCTCTGGAGGGGATACCATAGGACTCCTCTGATGAGAAGTACCTAGGGCCTCATCCAGACGTCCATGAGCACTGCTCATCCGTGTCAGCAAACAGCTCCTCATGGGATGGCTGAGACCGAGCCTGCCTCAAGAAAGAGGAACTACATTCTTGTCTGGAAAGGCGTCAAGGTGCAGGCTCCACCCACGACTCCAGTGAAGCTTCCTCCACTGACATTGAAAGGGTGCCTGCATGGGTGGCTGTCGATGCTGGTACTGCACATGGCACTGGAGTCGGAGGCCTCACTGCTGGCTGAGGGCCTTGCGGGGCAGCAGGAGGAGGCATGGCTGGTGCAAGCACCCCAGACACAGATGCACTCTGCTAACTGCTCGTGGAGCATGGCCCGGATGCACTCATCGAGGGCTGCCATTGGGAAAGACTGGGACATTGGTTGGGAAGCAGACTGCTGAACCGTTGGGGTCGGTGCAGGTGCCTGGGTCTAGCTGCATGGTGATCCATGCGTTGGCACCTCCACAATGGAGGGAGAGCACTCCTCCCAGTGCCAACGCTTCTTGGGGACCAGATCCTGCCACCATGCGTCGAGGGGGATCAATACTGATGCTTCTTGGCCTTCACCCGATGCTGGTCATTGATGCTCTTCGGTGCCGATGAGAATGACGTCTAATCTCCATGCCTCGGCGCTGGGTCTGATGCTGACCGGTCCCAGGGGCCCTGCACAACAGTCAGCATTGTGGCAGGTGGAGGCCTGCTCGATGCACAGCCACTCCCAGTGTCTGATAAGGGCCTAGCAGCCATAGGGACCGATGGCACCTGATGCAGGTGCAAGGCTCAGCGTCAATACCAATGCTGGCATCGAGGATTCGGACTGGACTTCAAAGAGTTTTCTCTATGAGTCTCTATGACCAGCTGAGTCCTTTTCTTCATACGAAGGCAAAAACACCTGGATGGGATATGTTCAGGCTCCAAACACTGGAGACACCAAGAATGGGTGTCCTTACCAGAGATGGTCCGATTGTACTGGGCACAGTGCTTGAAGCCACTGGGAACCTTCAATGACATAGAAGTGAAAACAGCTGTGACCATATCAAATGACTCAGTGGGGACCTTAAAAAGGGGCAAATTGCCAAGAAAAATAATTTAGAAAAGCCCGACCAGAGTTCAGGCCTAAGAGGTCCTACTGAGCGTGAAAAAATAAAGAAAACTTAAAAATGGGGAAAAATAAACTAAAACGTAAGGAGATAGAAAAATCCCGCAAGGAAAGCACAAAAAAAGTTGTAGTAAAAAAAAGAACCTCACCCAGATGCAGTGGGGGAGCCACGAAACAGCGCGTCTTCTCCTCACAGCAGATGGAAGAAGACCACTGGTCCCTTGCTCTTGCAGTGGGTGGGAAGGCACTCAAACATGTATGGGGAGGACGCTGTTGCATGTCTTAGAGCTGTATTACCCACAAGTGAGGAGGGCAGTGGTTGATTTTTGCAGGCAAAGCCTAGGGAGCCTCCCTATGATTCAGTTTTCATTTGAGCATGCATGGGAAATTATGTGCATTGCCATGAAAGTTATACATGTATGTTTTCAAGTGGACACAATCTGGTAAAGAGACCCGCCTAGTTCTTGTGGGATAGTTGATTAAAATGTGTGACTCCTGAGTTACTCAGTGTTTTTTTTCTCTCTCTCTCTCTCTCTTTCTCTCATTCTTACAAATTCCCAGGTGTTTACATAGAGAAGTTGGCTGATGCCAGCACAGAAAAGCTGTATGCTGGACTTTTGGGTGTGGGAGATGAGATCCTGGAAGTAAATGGCTTGAAGGTGGCTGGACTCAGCTTGGCTTACATAAGTGATCTGATGACAGAGGTGGATACACTGTCTGTTCGGGTGCTCCAGCAGAGGCGGCCCCGGCGATAGAACTGCACTTAAAATCCTAGTGTCAAATCCCTGATGGTTTTATTCAAGCAGAAAATAATGCTGCACTGGCTTCCCAATAGCTACTCACTGCCTCATTGGTCTGGTGCTGCTATGGACTTTATTTTTGGGATACCTATATAGCGCCTTACATTAGGGTTTAAAAAGTCCGCTGAAGAATGGAGGGAATTTCTAGGGCTTACATCAGTGTTACTTTCTTGTGAACTTTGTGTGGGAGGGGGGTTGTGTTTTTTTTTCTTTAATTTTGCAATATTTCTCCAAAACAACATGGACGGCTTAGTTCATGGCATGGGAACTGCAGGAACTGTGCTCCATAATGCAATTGACAGCAACAGGAAGAAGGCCAACAGTGTTATCCCTGCTAAGTAAGTGACTGATACAGGACTCTGATAGCTCTCCTCCTGCATTTCTATCTTGGAAGTGCTTGACGCTGACCTGGAGACAAAGCAGTTCGCCATAGGTAAATCCATACAGGTGTTCAGCCATAAAATCCTCTTTTCTATTTATTATGTTCTCCTTACTACTCTCTCCTATCCAGTGCATTTTCTCTAGTAAAAAAGGTGTCGGTACTCAAATGCCAGGCCACCCTTCAGGGGTGGAGTTATCACCGAGTGTCCCACCCCACAATAGCCAGGCCCCCTGCAACCAGTCACAGAATCTATGATAAGGCAGAATTGGTGTGTAAAGCCTGAGCTCTTTCATTAAAACATGGGGTTCATGGGTCAATTTTAGCAGACAATGGAAAAGGTGCCAGTACTCAGTGCCCCCAAGTACCCCCTCAAAAAAAGCCCTGCTCCTATCCACAGTCTAATTGCTTTTCTTTCTATCAAACATAGCATTTGCACCCGTTTGTGGCATTTTCTCAGTGTTTTGCACCTGGTAGAAATACACTTTATTCCAAGGGAAGGGGTGCCAGATCTTCTAGAGTGTAGTTTGGAAATTTAAAAGAGAAGCAGGTACAAAGAACAGCTGCTCTGGGAGGTGCAAAGGTCCTCATGAACACAATCCACAGGGGTTGACAATATTAGGCAATGTTGGAGCTTCTCTGTGGGGCCTCCTACTATCTGCAAACTTGATGGTTGCCCTTGGTTCGTTCTGTTCATCCCATTACAGGTGACAGACTATGCTCTGGACAGAATAGAAAGCAGGCTATGATGACATTCAAGGAACGCTGATTTGCTCTGCCCTGAAGTCTCATCATGCTGTACCAGACAGCACGCTCTTTCCACACTGAAGCAAATTGGTTTTGTGTCATAGATTTCACAAATGCAAAGCTCTTTCCTGACTTATCACGCACAGGCACTGATGATCGAATGCAAACCCTTTTCTGTAAACTCTCAAACAAGTTACATTCATGGATGTTATATCAAATAAAACCTAATTTCAAATTACTCTGCCTAAAGCTGTGCTGTAATGAAAGGAGTGCCTTCCATCCCCATTAGGATCAGCTAAGTCAGGGGTAAGAACCACAGTCCCCCAGGGCTACAACCTAGTCAGATTTTCAAGATTGCCACAATGAATATGCATGAGATTTTAGACTGAAAGGGACAAAGAAAGTATCTGTTTATAGTATGTAAACTGCTTTGGCTGTACCACAGAAAGGTGATATTTATTTATTTATTTATTACATTTGTACCCCGCTCTTTCCCACATACAGCAGGTCCAGTACGGCTTACATAGTAAAAGCAGGGGCGTATCTGAACTGCGGCGGTAGGGGGGGCCAGGGCCAAAGTGAGGGGGCACATTATAGCCCCCCCCCCGCCGCCTCCGCCGCCATTGCCATTGCCGATCCCCCTCCCCCCAGCCGCTGCCATTGCCGATCCCCCCCCCCCCCCGCCGTTGCTGTCGCCTACCTTCGCTGGCGGGGGACCCCAACCCCCGCCAGCCGAGGTCCGCATCCTCCTGCCGCTGCCGGCTGCCTGTAAAAGAATTCCGTCAGCTGGCGGGGGACCCCCAACCCCCGCCAGCCAAGCCGAGGTCCTTTCATTTCTAAAGCTGGCGCCGAAAGTTTCTTCTGAGTCTGACGTCGCTGCACGTTGTACGTGCAGGACGTCAGACTCACGTACAACGTGCAGCGACGTCAGACTCAGAAGAAACTTTCGGCGCCAGCTTTAGAAATGAAAGGACCTCGGCTTGGCTGGCGGGGGTTGGGGGTCCCCCGCCAGCTGACGGAATTCTTTTACAGGCAGCCGGCAGCGGCAGGAGGATGCGGACCTCGGCTGGCGGGGGTTGGGGTCCCCCGCCAGCGAAGGTAGGCGACAGCAACGGAGGGGGAGGGTTGGCAGCGGTAGGGGGGTCCAGGGTGAAATCTGCGGGGGCCCAGGCCCCTGAGGCCGCACGCAGATACGCCCCTGAGTAAAAGAAAGCATCTTACATGGTAAAGAATACACTAAAAACAAGGAAATGTAGGAACAGTATTATAAATTGTGATGATAACAAATGCTTTAACCTTACCCCTTATAAGATCTATTTGCATACAATGGAAACAGTGCATACAAAGCAATCTCATGTCATAGGAGCCAACTTTTCAAAATTATTGGGGGTGCTAAGCCCAATGGAAATGACTCCTCCCTGAACACATACAAGGAATTTTCTCAATAGTGGGGGTGCTCAAGCACCCATAGAGTCGGCTCCAATGTCTCATGTGTATTCATTGTGGAAATCTTGAAAACCCAATTAGGTTGTGACCTTCGAGGACCGTGGCTGCCCACTCCTGTGCCAAGTCTGAGCAGCAGCATTGCACTGGACGTCCCCTTAAAATCAAGTCAGAGTGGATCTTGGTTTAGTGTCCAGAGCACTGTAAAATAGAATAGCTGCTGGGTGGTTGGTGAGATATTGCCCTCATGATGAAGGAAGAGGTGGTCCTTTTTACTACAGCAGTTTGAAGGGAGGGAGGACCCCCCTTTTGTGTGCCTATGAAGTAAAAAGTAAATCTGTCCATTATCACACACCTTAGTTAATTAGCAATGTACAAACCAGCAACAGGGTTCCATCTTTCAAGTGTTGTCATTGACTCTAATTGGAGTTTCTATGGTTGTTAGTTTTATTCTTGGTGCTCACTACAAGAGATGTAGTGATTTAAAAGGGAAGAAATAGAAATTCTGTAAGCCTGATTTTCCCTTTTATAATTTGTTTGCACAAAGGCATTTGGGGTATTTAAATAGTATTAGTCTCCATATATGTTCATCACGCCATTCATGTTAAGTTATTAAAAGTCTAAATGTTAAAACAATCTTTGTTATCTTTCTGAAAATGGATTTGCATGCTGGAAGGCATGTATGACTGTGGAGAATGATAGTGCTGAGCTCTTGCACTGTGTTAAGGTTGAACCATTATGGGGTCTTATTTACAAGGATTTTGCCATAGGACTGAAAAGGTGAGTTGGGGTAATGGGCTAATTCTCTGCATCAACATATTTTCTCATCAGTTTATAGTAGATGTGAATATGCTATTGGAAAATGAACACACCATTTGTTGTTTTGTCAAATAAGTGAGATTCTTGTTAGGAATACGCTCACTATTGGGGTAAAAAAGAACAAGCTGGATCATGCAGAAACTACACAGTATTGGCCACACACGGATAATAAGCTATGTTGCCTTCCTGTAACAAGTTTCTCTGTACACAGCAGGATAATTCAACCACACAAGTGGGTGATTGTCTTCTGATGGTGCCAAGACGGAGTGGCTGTCGCAGAGGTCAGAAATAACTAGAAAAAGAGGGAAGAAGTGACCTTACCAAGGCCAAGAGCAGCTCGAGAGTGGAGCTCTTCACTGCTTGGTGATAAAAGGTGAAATTTAGCATATTGTTTCCACTCAAATCCGTTCCAGTGAGAAGCTTCAGTGTACTGGAAAAGTATTGGGCTCATGACCCAAAGAGAATTATGATAATCCAGGACATTCCAATTCCAACTGATGCTCAATGCAAGAAAACAGTAAAGGAGAAAAACACAAGAACCAAATTAGTAATAGAAGCATCAGTGCAAAGTGCTTATTCTGTGCATTGTTTGGAGAGAGAGAGAGAAGATCCTCAAGTACCAAGAAATTTTAGGTCAGAGACCAAGAAAGTGTGGCAGAAATATACCAAAATATTCCCCATTGTATTGGGTGCCACCAGCCTGACTGAAAGGAGTTTCCAAGCATCCATTGATCAGCTGCCTATACATGTTACATCTTATGAATTCCAGAAGGAAGCTGTCTCTGGCACCATACAAGTGTTATGGCAAGCATTAGTACTAAATTTGGGAGCCTGAGATTATATTCCACATACCCTGGTTAGGAGTGAGTTTAATTTGGAGACATTGCCCCCAAGGGTCTGCACTAGATGGATCAGAGTAGTTGTGGAAATGGCAGTAACATTCTAGCTTCAAACACATGCTACCAGATGGTATGCAGAGCATTGAATGATGGTATGTGCTTTTGGCCAGCTCTGCATTTGTTACATTTTATTCTATAACCTAGGTTTGGCATACACTGATGTTGCTTCTTTAATTATGAAATCTGATCTGAGATTGTTTTCTGATTTGATGCCAGTATAAATACAGTCACTAATGATTCTAGTGGATGTACTGTCTCATCAAGCCCATGACAAAGTGGCTAATTCACAAACTTTCAGTCTGACATAGCACTGGCAGAGTTGCATGTGAAATCAGTTTGGCAACTGAAAGTCTCTAGAGTGCATTTGTGTACATCTTAAATCCTCCACCCATTTTAGTGAAATTTGGATAGCTGCCATTTTGCTTCAATTTGCTGTGAGGATCACATTACTTCCATTAACATTATGTGACATTCTGTCAGATTTCCAGCCACAATGAGCCACTCCATTGATTTCTGAGAACTTGCCTAGCCAAGTTCAAGATGACTTACATTCTGTGCAATAGTTTCCCAGATCCAGAGGCTAAGTTTGTACCTGAGGCAATGGAAAGTGAAGTATCTTGCACAAAGTCATAAGAGAGACAGAGGGATAAGCAGAGTTTGAATCCTGGTGTCCCTGGTTCTCAACCTGCTGCCTACCTCTGCAATATGTGGAGCTATTTAAGGCAATGATTATAACAGCACATCATAGCAGGCCTTAATTTCTTGGTGAACAACCTGGAGCACAGTTCTGCTGCTACTTTTAAGACTCCAGAATGGCAGGGGTGTGCTCTTCCAGGCCCAGCCCCCGATTTCCAGGAGAAGTAGTGAGCCTGAAGCAAAGCAAAAACAAGCTACCCCTTAACCCAGCACCTTTTCTTGTGTTGCTCCTGTCCCTATCCTGCCTTGCCCTCTCGTTTCATAGTTTTACTTCCTTTCAGTCTACAAATTAAGCCCTGGATCATAGTAATATAGGACATGACAGTAGAAAAGACTTTGAGGTCCACATACTAAGCTGCATTTGGCACTAAAACGCATCTAACTTAAAATTTAGTATTCCCCCCACCCCTAGGACAATTCCTCATTTATAGTCAGTTATTGTAATTAGGGTAACAAGCAAGGAGTGCTCTTATAGAGCTTTAAATACATTTCATCACCATCTAAGAAGGAAATAATAAATCATACAATATACTATATAAAGTAAAAGACACTTTTATATTAGGCTAATATCCTTAATACTGTAGCAAGTTTTAAATTATTGAAAAACTCAAAAACACTAAGATGGAGTCAGCAGTCCAGCAGCGAGAGGGGTGCTATCCAGTCTTTTGCATTGAGTGTCACATGTATGATTATCTCCCAGTTGGTGAGATGTCATATGTTTGCGCCCGATGCAAAGAGCTCCTAGCTCTTAGAGAACGTGTCCGTTCTCTTGAGGCTAGCGTAGCAGACTTGGTGGAGCTGAGGGAGACAGAGAGGTACATAGAGGAGACCTACAGGGATGTTGTAGAGAAGTCCCACCTCCAGTCTAGTAGCCCTTGTGCTACCTTGGAGGAGGGAGGTCTCCTAGAAGGAGAGCATCACCCTGGTGAAGTAGGAAGTACTCCTGTAGCCAGGACCTGCCCACCAGGGGATGTACTATCCTCTCGCACCGAGGATATGTCTCCAAGTGCTGCCCGGGAGGGAAAGGTTAGGACAGCTGTTGTATTTGGTGATTCGATCATTAGGCATATAGATAGCTGGGTGGCTGGTGGACGTGAGGATCGCCTGGTGACTTGCCTGCCTGGTGCGAAGGTGGCGGACCTCACGCGTCACCTAGATAGGATTTTAGATAGTGCTGGGGAGGAGTCCGCTGTCTTGGTACATGTGGGTACCAATGACATAGGAAAATGTGGGAGAGAGGTTCTGGAAGCCAAATTTAGGCTCTTAGGTAGAAAGCTCAAATCCAGATCCTCTAGGGTATCATTTTCTGAAATGCTACCTGTTCCACGTGCAGGGCCCAAGAGACAGGCAGAGCTCCAGAGTCTCAATGCGTGGATGAGACGATGGTGCAGGGAGGAGGGTTTTAGATTTGTTAGGAACTGGGCAACATTCTGGGGAAGGGGGAGCCTATTTCGAAAGGATGGGCTCCACCTTAACCAGGGTGGGACCAGGCTGCTGGCGTCGGCATTTAAAAAGGAGATAGAGCAGCTTTTAAACTAGAAATGGGGGGAAGGCCGACAGTCGCTCAAAACCGCATGGTTCGGGAAAAGGTATCTTGCAAAGATACCTCACAAACAGGGAAGATAGGGTTTCTTGATAGTGAGGTTGCACAACAGACCGTGGTAGACCAGGTGCCCTTAAATACAACTAAAGATCAGACAAAAGATGTCAAATCAATAGTGTCAGGTACTAAGCATCATGCAAATAAGAACAACAAACATACTCTGAAATGTCTATATGCAAATGCTAGGAGTCTAAGAAATAAGATGGGAGAGTTGGAATATATTGCACTAAACGAAAAATTGGATATAATAGGCATTACTGAGACCTGGTGGAAGGAGGATAACCAGTGGGACACTGTCATACCGGGGTACAAAGTATATCGTAGTGATAGGGTGGACCGGACTGGTGGAGGGGTAGCATTGTATATTAACGAGAGCCTTGACTCAGATTACAAATTCAGCAAGGACACAAATCACACCTTTGAATCATTGTGGGTTGAAATTCCATGTATAAAAGGGAAAAAAACGGTGATAGGAGTGTACTACCGTCCGCCTCGTCAGGATGAGCAGGTAGACACAGAAATGATAAAAGAAATCAGAGACGCGAACAAAATGGGCAATGTGATAATAATGGGTGACTTCAATTATCCAAATATAGACTGGGTAAATGTAACATCGGGACACGCTACAGAGATACAATTCCTTGATGAAATCAAGGACAGCTTTATGGAGCAACTGGTGCAGGAGCCGACGAGAGAAGGACAAATTCTAGACTTGGTCCTTAGTGGAGCGCATGATCTGGTGAGGGACGTTATGGTACTGGGGCCGCTTGATAACAGTGACCATAATATGATCAGTTTTGATATCGACCTTGAAGTAACTGTACACAGAAAGTCAAATACGTTAGCGTTTAACTTTAAAAAAGGAGACTATGATAAAATGAGAAGAACGGTTAAAAAAAAAAACTTAGGGGGGCAACTGAGAGAGTAAAAACTGTACAACAGGCGTGGACGCTGTTCAAAAATACCATCCTGGAGGCCCAGGCCATACATATTCCGCGAATTAGAAAAGAAAGACGGAACTCCAAAAGACAGCCGGCCTGGTTGAAAAGTGAGGTGAAGGAAGCTATTAGGGCTAAAAGAAACGCCTTCAGAAAATGGAAGAAGGGAACCGTCTGAAAATAACAAGAAGCAGCATAAGGAGTGTCAAAGCAAATGCAAGGCGCAGATAAAGAAGGCCAAGAGGGATTACGAAAAAAAGATAGCATTAGAGGCAAAAAAACATAGTAAAAAATTTTTTCGGTATATTAAAAGCAGGAAGCCGGCAAAAGAATCGGTTGGGCCGCTGGATGACCGAGGGGTAAAAGGGGCGATCAAGGAAGACAAAGACGTAGCGGAGAGACTGAATTAATTCTTTGCTTCGGTCTTCACCGAGGAAGATTTGGGTGGGATACCGATGTCGGAAATGGTATTTCAAGCGGACGAGTCGGATAAACTTACTGACTTCACGGTAAACCTGGAGGACGTAATGGGGCAGTTCGGCAAACTGAAGAGTAGCAGATCTCCTGGACCGGATGGTATTCATCCTAGAGTACTGATAGAACTGAAAAATGAGCTTGCGGAGCTACTGCTAGTGATATGCAACTTATCCTTAAAATCGAGCATGGTACCGGAAAATTGGAGGGTGGCCAATGTAACGCCCATTTTTAAAAAAGGCTCCAGGGGAGATCCGGGAAATTATAGACCGGTGAGTCTGACGTCGGTGCCGGGGAAAATGGTAGAGGCTATTATTAACAAAATTACAGAGCACATCCGAGGACATGGATTACTGAGACCGAGTCAGCACGGCTTTTGTGTGGGGAAATCTTGCCTGACCAATTTACTTCAATTCTTTGAAGGAGTAAACAAACATGTGGACAAAGGGGAGCCGGTTGATATTGTGTATCTGGATTTTCAAAAGGCGTTTGACAAGGTACCTCATTAAAGGCTACAGAGGAAATTGGAGGGTCATGGGATAGGAGGAAATGTCCTATTGTGGATTAAAAACTGGTTGAAGGATAGGAAACAGAGAGTGGGGTTAAATGGGCAGTATTCACAATGGAGAAGGGTAGTTAGTGGGGTTCCTCAGGGGTCTGTGCTAGGACCGCTGCTTTTTAATATATTTATAAATGATTTAGAGATGGGAGTAACTAGCGAGGTAATTAAATTTGCTGATGACACAAAGTTATTCAAAGTCGTTAACTCGCGACAGGATTGTGAAAAATTACAAGAGGACCTTACGAGACTGGGAGACTGGCGGCTAAATGGCAGATGACGTTTAATGTGAGCAAGTGCAAGGTGATGCATGTGGGAAAAAGAACCCAAATTATAGCTACGTCATGCAAGGTTCCACGTTAGGAGTTACGGACCAAGAAAGGGATCTGGGTGTCGTCGTCGATAACACACTGAAACCTTCTGCTCAGTGTGCTGCTGCGGCTAGGAAAGCGAATAGAATGTTGGGTATTATTAGGAAAGGTATGGAAAACAGGTGTGAGGATGTTATAATGCTGTTGTATTGCTCCATGGTGCGACCGCACCTTGAGTATTGTGTTCAATTCTGGTCACCGCATCTCAAGAAAGATATAGTAGAATTAGAAAAGCTGCAGCAAAGGGCGACTAAAATGATAGCGGGGATGGGACGACTTCCCTATGAAGAAAGACTAAGGAGGCTAGGGCTATTCAGCTTGGAGAAGAGACGGCTGAGGGGAGACATGATAGAGGTATATAAAATAATGGGTGGAGTGGAACAGGTTGATGTGAAGCGTCTGTTCACGCTTTCCAAAAATACTAGGACTTGGGGGCATGCGATTAAACTACAGTGTAGTAAATTTAAAACAAATCGGATAAACTTTTTCTTCACCCAACATGTAATTAAACTCTGGAATTCATTGCCAGAAAATGTGGTGAAGGCGGTTAGCTTAGCAGAGTTTAAAAAGGGGTTGGACGGTTTCCTAAAAGACAAGTCCATAAACCACTACTAAACTGACTTGGAAAAATCCAAAATCCCAGGAATAACATGTATAGAATGTTTGTACGTTTGGGAAGCTTGCCAGGTGCCCTTGGCCTGGATTGGTCGCTGTCGTGGACAAGATGCTGGGCTCGATGGACCCTTGGTCTTTTCCCAGTATGGCATTACTTATGTACTTATCGTCAGGTGTCCTGCATTAACTGCTGCTAATCCAGTCGCTAAAAATATTTTGTACATTTTTTGTGACGGGAGTGTATTAGGGGAATGGAGAGGGCATTCCTGTGTGGCTCAGTTAGTGCATCCAACATTACTGTATGCTAACTGATTAGTGTAGGATTACTGCATGAACCCTTACCCCTTACAGTGGTAATCACGGAGGTGCCAAGGGGGCTGATCCACTCAGTGGGAGATTTAGCGTCCACCCAGCTCTGCCCTGCCCCATTGCTCCACCCACATCTGCCCCGGCACAGCTGATTCGCAGACAGTGGCTATAGGCGTGGTTTCCCCATCCAGCAGCAGCAGGAGGAAACACCTTAAAACATCATCTCCTGCTGGCTTGGGATCAGTAGTAGCAAGAGATGGTGCTTTATAAAGGCGCTTCCTGCTGTCGCTGGACAGGAGCCCACTCAGCCGGAGATCCTGATTTCTTGGCTGAAATGACCCACTTGAAAGCGGGAGACTTGGTAGGTCTGAAATTGGTGTAAGTCATCAAAAGATAAAAATATGCATATGAAAGACACCAGATCTTATTGAAGATATAACAGGCTATATAGCTAGATTGCTTAATTGAGATTGTATTCAACTGAGATTGACAGTACCCACCTCATTGGCCAAACAATGTGTTGTTTTAAACTTCTTAAATATAATAATACTCATAGTGTATTTTATAGCAATGAGTTTAGCAACAACTTTAAGCTCAATAAATCTTAATTATTCACTTTTATACAACAAATTCCCTTACTGGGAAAAGGTGCCGGTTGGGCTGTATTGTCCAACTTGCATGTTTTGCTGCTGTATCAAGGACTGATCCCCTAAAAAAAGAAATCAGAGCAAAATATATAAGTAAGTCCGCATAAAATTCAAGAGAATTTTATTTGCAAAATATTGAAATGAAAAATAGCTGTCACATAATGCCACCAGTCTTACTGGAACAAATGTTTTAATAGGTAAATGGCGGTAGCGTCTATCTTCTTAAATACTATGTGCTGATCTCATACGCTGAATTAAATCCCACCCTCAAAATAAAGTGGGCCGTTTGATTTCTAAATTTAGCCCCTTTAGGAGTTATTGAATCTAATTGGAAAATCCAACCTTGCTCCCTATAATTAAGCAGCCAGTCCATGTGGCCTTCCTCCCGCCCTTGATCAATTATATGCCATCAGTTGTCTGACACAGTATGCTGTGCTAACAGACAATGTTGTAACAAAGGTGCTTGTTCATTATGTGTGGTAATTCATAATTTATGCTTGGTTAGACAAATATTAACTGGGTGACTACTATGCCCTATATACATTTTCTCACAAGGACAGACTATAATGTAGACTACAGAGCTACTGTTGCAAGAAATATGTGTATGATGAAATCTGAACTTGAGTAGGTTTATCTGTCCAGCTAGAGCCTGTAATAATACACCATTGGCATCACCCACATGCTTCATGAGAAAAATTCTCCCTAAGTTCTTGCCTACTCCTAAATTCATGCCTATGTGTTATAAAATGTTCTCCTATGGTTTTACCCCTAGAATAGGTAATAGTCGGAAAATCCGTAAATATGGGGTGTAATTGACTAAATGCCAATGGATTTTCATAATGACACCAATTTTTTAAAAATAGTAATTGTCTAATAGATTCATTTAGCACTCTGTTTACATATATACAATTTGTTTTTAAACTCTTGATTAATTTACTTACATTGACATTTGTAAGATACTTCATTTTTATTTGCTTTTTTTTAAATAGAGTCTTTTACAGACCACTTGTTATATATATATTTTTTAATGTTGCACATTTTTAGGCCTCCACAACAGACTTCAAATTGTATAATACTCATTTCTTTATTATTAATTTTTATGCTTCCATTTATAGAATTGCCCTTTAATGTTACATTATATATATTTATATTTGTGCAGACTCCTGAAGCAGGTATGTTTGTGCTGAAACATGGTACCGTGTTGAGTCCTCCTTTATAAAAGTTTATAATTTACATTATTTTTATTTATTTAGATTTTGCTCATACCTTTTTCAGTAGTAGCTCAAGGTGAGTTACATTCAGGTACTCTGGATCAGTGGCGTAGCCAGAAGTCAATTTTTGGGTGGGCCAACAGGTTGGATGGGTGGGCACTAGACAGTGGTGTGCTGGTAAATGTTTAACAACAGGCTCTCTCCCCGGTCCACCTCTGCACCCCCCCCCCCCCCCCCGTCCACCTATGCACCTCCCCTCAAAATTGCAGAGCTGGCTATAGCCGGGGAGAGAGCCTGGGGGGGGGGGGGGCAATGCATTACTCTCTCCAGGAAAAAAAAAATAAATGATCCCAGGTTCCAATTTAATTCATGTTTAATGTGGGATAAAATGCCATAAATAAGTAAATAAATATAAACTTTTAATGTTTAGCACCTGATTCTCAAAGTGGACATATTCCAAACTCTATAATGAAAATAAAATGATTTTTTTCTACCTTTGTTGTCTGGTGACTGTTTTTCTGATCATGCTGGCCCAGTATCCGATTCTGCTGCTATCTGTCCTCTTAACTCCGTTTCCAGGGCTTCCTTTCCATTTATTTCTTTACTTTCCTCCTTTCTTCATTTCTTACTCTATATCCATAAGTAAAAGCTGGGTCCTCCGCAGACTTGACTATCCAGTGGATCCAGCTTCTGCCTATTTTCTTCATCCATGTGCAGTTTTTCTCCTCTCTTCCTTTTCCCTCATCTTATCTCCTTCCTCACTCTTCCATCTCCTCCATCCATGTCCAGCAACCCTCCTCTCCCCTGCCCTCCCCTTCATACACCCATGTCCAGCAACCTTCCTATCTCCTCTTTCCTCCCCTCCATCCACGAATGTCCAGCAACTCTCCTCTCCCCTCCAGCCATCCATACCTAGCAATTATTTTCTCTCCCCTGCCCCCCTCTATCCATCCATCCCCAGCAATTCTCTTCCCTCCCCTGCCCCCCTCCATTCATCCATACCCAGCAATTCTCTCTGCCCTGCCCCTATCCAGCCATACCCAGCAATTCTGTTCTTGCCCCTCCCCCCCTCTATCCATCTATACCATACCCAGCAATTCTCTTTTCTCCCCTGTCCCCTCCCTCCAGCCATCAGCGATTCTCCTCTTGCCCCTCCCGCTCCCATCCATGTCCTGTGATTCCACCTGCTCGCCCGGAGCCCTCTTCTCCCCCCCCAAAAAAAATTTACAGTGCAGGCTGAGCTCCGTTCCCGCATCTGCCTCCCTCACTCTCACGGCAGCGCTTCCCAAACGCTGCCCACCACCGCCATGATTGCAGGATTTACCTCCCTCCGTCTCAGCAGCAGCGGTAGCGAATCATACACACTGCCTCCTAACCCGGAAGTGGAGACGCTTCCGGGTTAGAAGGAGGCACCATGTATGATTCGCTACCGCTGCTGCTGAGTGCTGAGACGGAGGGAGGTAAATCCTGCGATCGTGGCAGCGGTGGGCAGAGTTTGGGAAGCGCTGCCGTGAGAGTGAGGGAGGCAGATGCGGGAATGGAGCTCAGCCTGCTCCCTCTGCTCTGCTGCCTCCACTGCTGGGTGGGCCTGAACCAAAACTGCCCACCCGTGGCTACGCCCCTGCTCTGGATAGTTCTCTGTCCCAGGGGGCTCACACTCTAAGTTTGTATTTGAGGCAATGGAGGATTAAGTGACTTGCCCAAGATCACAAGGAGCAGCAGTGGCATTTGAACTGGCCACCTCTGGATTGCAAGACCAGTGCTCTAACCACTAGGCCACTCCTCCACTCCATTGAGCATCTTTGGTCTGTTGTGAAGAGTCTGATCCTGTTCCCATTCTTCATCTTGCCTAACTACCACTGTGGGTAATGTTATATTAGATACCACAATAGGGAGTGCAGTAGACACAGGTTCATTGTCTTTAATTAAGATGAGGGTATTCCTGCATCAACAATATCAGAAGAAACAGGCACAGATGGACAAGGGGGAGGTGTTCAGCCACCCAAGCTGAGGGAAACTCCCTCAGTAGGGGCAGAGGCCAAGGGGTTAACTTTCTCTCTAGCTGGATGTACTGATGATAAATGGTTATGCATAGGGACAACCAAAAGTGGTGTAGGGGTTTCAGATGCTTATGCTTGACTTTTGCCCATATTAAGGGAAGGCTCACCAGCCATACCAGACACTCCTCACAATCCAACCACCAGCTTCTGATGATCCCAGACACAAGGTCCTCCGAGCGACTTAGGGCCAGATGCACTAAAACAATCATTAAAGCCCTTCCCTTACCGATTCCTTAGCGAATCGGTAAGCAACGGGAATGCATCAAGGAAATCCCATTCAAATGAGCTGGTCGCTGCTAGCTCATTTGAATGGGATTTCCTTCCAAGCCAGTTGGACAGCTAAGCATGCGCAGAGCAGCCAAGCGTTATGCTGGCTGCTCTGCGCATGCCAAGGACATCCTTTATGGATGTCCATCACTAAAAAAAAAACAAGTCGTCCCCATAGTTCGATTCCCACTTCAGGCACAGGCAGCTCCTTGTGACTCTGGGCAAGTCACTTAACCCTCCATTGCCCCATGTAAGCCGCATTGAGCCTGCCATGAGTGGGAAAGCGCGGGGTACAAATGTAACAACAACAAAAAAAAAATCGGGAGGGAGATCAAAGGGCAGCAGTAGCAGCTCAGTGCAGCAAGATACACCAAATCAATACCATCCACAAGAAAAAATCCAGGCAGGTGAAGACAGGATGGTGCGGGGGAAAATGTTACATCTCGTTGCTCTCCAGCTGAGCCTGCAGCAGCAGCTACGAGGAGGCTCACGATGCTGCTGGCAGCTATCAGCGGGTCGCCTTGCTCCTTTCTGTCTGCCCCAGGGTGTTAGCAGCACGTCCGATGCCCCTCCTCCAGGTCTCTCTCAGATAATCACAGCGTGTTTAGCTGTCACTGGTGTCAGCTAAACGCTCTGTGATTGGCTGAGAGACCTGGAGGCGGGGCATAATCGAAAGAGATGTCCGAATAGTTTTTTGATTTGGACGTCCTCGCACGTCCCGATTCCGGCGGTGGTCATTACAGGCACTGAGGACACCCATCACAAAAAAAATCTGGGGGGAAAAACGTCCAAGTGCTCGTCAGGGACGTCCTTTTTTTGTTTTTTGTGAAGGATGTCCATGTTAGGCACTTTAGAAAGACGGCCCTGATAAGCACTTGGATGTGGCTAGGCAAAGGTTTCCGGCTGGTTGCTTTCCAGTGCACCTTGAAATGTATGCTTTGCGGCTGCACAGTACAAACTGTCGTTTATCCCCACTTTAGGGTTACTCGTGTTTATCAAAGCTTTTGAATCCCGAGTTTTTAAAGGACGATTTAAAACTGATAGAAGAACGAGAGTAAAAATTAAGTACAACGTCCTTGTTTTTGTTGTTGTTGTTTTGAGTGAAGGATGTCCATAAAGGGCGTCCCTGATGAGCACTTGGACGTTTTCGCCATGATTTTTTATTTATTTATTTATTTGCTAAATTTATAGAAGTTTTTAGAGGCGAATAAATCCTGCTCAGCCCCAACAAGCAGTGCAGACCTCCCGTTAGATTTTCCACGGTTAGGTAATCGGAAAACGGTAGTGCATCTCATTACAATACGATTTATACACATAATACTAATTTGCTCATCTGCATTCCGTTTTCGTTAGCTGCTACCGTGATAGGACAATGCCTTTTTGTGCATGTCCTGGTTTACTGCTTGCATGTTAAACTGGCTAGAACCAGTTTAAACCCCACATTAATGGCTCGTTAAGTTTAGTGCATCTGGCCTTTAGTTCTTTTGAAGTTGCACCAAAGGGGCCTGTTCTGTCCCTTCAAACACATCCTTGTGCCCATGCACTGTAGCCAAGGCTTGCTTTTATGAGCTGGTGCCCATTACATGACATCACTGAAGTGCTGCACCGATGTCCCTGAAGGGTCAAACACTCTTCTCTCCTCAGCTACTGGCAGACCTGGTAATCTACTTTCTCCCCCAGAACACCACAGCTGAGACTTCCTTTTATGTGTGCTGGGGCCTGTTAATTGATAGCACCAGAGCGCTGCACAGATAATGACAATGTAGGATGTTTTGCCCCAAAAAATAAAAAGAGAAAACACAACAAAATGCAAAATAGTTTATAGTATGTCCAGTTCTTCATTTTCACACATTTGCTCTAGAAGGGACGTGGTTGGGGTGACTATTATCTATTTAATTATCAGATTCTTTGTTGGGGCACAAAGCTAAAGGTTCATCCAAGGCACTGCACCGCCTTGTACTGGCCTTACTCTGGATCATTGTTAAGAATGTGGTATGCTCCTATAAGTACAGCAGCCTTGCTTGGTTTAGCTACTGTTAATCCCTCCTCCCCCCACCCCCCAAAAATCTAAATGAAAGTAGGAGACAAAAACAGGATAGCTGATGAGGGAAGAAGGGATTAAGAGCTGCATAGTGAGTGGGGATAGACTGTATGATCTTCTTGCAGATAGAAAATGTACACACACTTCAGTGTGTTCCTTAATGTCCTGCTGGGACAGGAACTGGGCAAAGCAACCTCTACCATATTCTTGTGTGTGCGTGTTCACTCAGGCAGAGGGTCACATCCCCTCACCTCTCTTCCCCCCACCTCTCTTCCATCCTCTTCTGAGTCATTTTCCTTTTGTTTCCTGTGCCCGTCCCCTGGGAGCTTCTATTCCAATGCTAATGAGCCCAGGTGTCTGGACAGATTGCTGATCTGCTCCCAGAGGGGAGGGGGATGGGCAAAAGCCTGGCTGACAGCCTCACACACACAGTCTGAGCTCAGCTGTTACTGCAGAGAGCTACCAGTTTACAGATCACTGCAGCTGCTACCCCTCTGTCCCTAACCCCTCAGCATGTTACCCCCCCCCCCCCCCCCCCCCCGCAAAGATTCAGCTCCAAACTGGGAAAGCTGCAGCGGTTTGATATTTCCTTCCTTACCCACCCAACCCTGCAGCCTCACTACTGTCAGTATCCCAGCCTAAAACCTATGTACTCCTCCATGCAACTGGTTTCTCTGAAGTATTAATACGTGTACAGTATTATGGAGAAATATCTCTCCACTACGTCAGGCAATAAGTTCAAACTCTGCAAGGCTGTTAGTAGCTGAAAAGAAAAGCCTGCTGATGTACTGTTCCCCTATTGTGCTGGGAACTGGTTCAAAAGGTAGAAAAAAAAAGTTAGTCGAAATGGTCAATTTTCTCTATGATGAAAGGAGAATTGTGGTGCTTTTTAACATATTTATAAATGACCTGGAAATAGGAACAATAAATGAGATGAGCAAATGACACAAAATTGTTCAAACTTGTTAACGCACAAGAGGACTGTAAGAAATTGCTAGAGTACCTTGAGAGACTGGAAAACTGGGCATCCAAATGGCAAATGACATTCAAAGTGAAACACAGCACTGCATATAAGAGAGAACAACCCAAACCATAGTCAGGGCCGCTAAGACACAAAACCAGGCCCGGTGCAAACAATGCCCCCTCACCTGTCCACCACCAGTGCCATCCCCTCACCCAGTTCAATCTCTCTCGTCTTTCCCTTCTCCCCTTGGCATTGTTCCTATGGGCTGTTGACAGCATCAATAAAGAAGCAACTTACCTCTGGCTAGCCTCTGAAGTGTTTCCTCTGCTGTGTGTCCTGCCTGTGTGGAGATACTGAACCGGGCAGGGGGAGAATTTAATGCTGGTTTGCATTTGTGCCACCCCGTAGCAACACTTATGGCTGGGCCCCCCTTGGAGGCTGGGCCCAGGGGAATCTTGCCCACACCCCCTTGGTGGTCCTGACTATAGTTACATGATGTAACGTTCCATATTAGGCGTCATTACCCAGGCAAAATTGATCTGAGCTTCAACATTGATAATTACATTGAAATATGCAGCAACAACCAAGACAGCAAACCGAACGTTAGGGATTATTAGGAAAAGAACAGAGAAAAAATCCCCAATGAATGTCATAATATCCCTTCAATTCTGTCACCACATCTAAAAAAAATATAGTGGAGGAGTGGCCTAGTGGTTAGGGTGGTGGACTTTGGTACTGAGGAACTGAGTTCGATTCCCGGCACAGGTAGCTCCTTGTGACTCTGGGCAAGACACTTAACCCTCCATTGCCTACCGCATTGAGCCTGCCATGAGTGGGATAGCACGGGGTACAAATGTAACAAAAAAGGTTTAGTGGCATTAAAAAGGGTACAGAGACGGGCAAACAAATAATAAAATAGATAGAATGGCTCACCTACAAAGCAAGGCTAAAGAGGTCCGTCTGAGTTCTTCAACTGGGAGATGGACCTTTGGCTTGATTCACTGTGGTAGTTTAAATTTCTTATGTTAAATTCTGAATCCTTAACAGCTTCCACCCTCATCCTTCCATGTGGTCTAGAGGCATTGAGCAGGAATAGAGAATGATTAGGGCATGCATTCCCAGCTCTCAAACAAACAGAATACAAGTAATCTATATTTATTTATTACATTTGTACCCCACACTTTCCCACTCATGGCAGGCTCAATGTGGTAGGCAATGGAGGGTTAAGTGACTTGCCCAGAGTCACAAGGAGCTGCCTGTGCCAGGAATTGAACTCAGTTCCCCAGGACCAAAGTCCACCACCCTAACCACTAGGCCACTCTTCCACACTATAGCCAACACACATCTATTATAATAATCTCTTTAACAGTATATGAATATTCAGCTTGAGGTGTTTCCCTGCTTTATCATAGAAACAGAGCAAATGATAAAAAACCATATGGCCCATCCAAATACCAGTTATTATCCCTTCCTGTGCCTTCAACATCCTATGTGCTTGTCCTATGCTTTCTTGAAGTCAGATACTGTGGTTCTCTCCACCAGGGAGACCATTCCACATATCCAACACCCATTCTATAAAGAAGTTTTCCTTAGATTACTCCTAAGCCTATCCCCTTTCAACGTCATTTTATGCCCCCTCATTCCAGAGCTTCCTTTCCCTATAAAGAGGCTTGCCTCCTATGCATTTATGCCACAGAGGTATTTAAATGTCTCTCATAGCTCCCCGTTCCTGCCTTTCTTCCAGATAATTCATATTGAGATTGCTGTCTGTTCCCATATGCTTTATGACGAAGACCATTTTAGTAGCTGTCCTCTGGACTGACTCCATCCCAGGGCTGCCAGGACAGAAAACTGGGCCTAGTGCAAACAGTCTTCAGGGCCCCACCCTGCCACTGCCCCCCCTCCTACAGCAGTAAACAAGAGTGCATCCCACCTCCTCTGAAACAGCTTCCTGTTTCTGCCCTTCAGCAAAATCACTCTGAAATCTTTTGAAGAACTGAGCCAAGAACTAATACTTGTGGCACACCAGTGGAAATATCCCTTTCCTTGAAGTGAACTCTATTTACCACTACCCTCTTGTTGCCTTCCACTCAACCAGTTTCTAGCAGTCGCCTTAGGGCTAAATGCACGTCATTAATTTATCAGTCGCCTATGCAGAACCATGTACATCTAGCATTCTCCCTTGATACAACTTTCTGGTCACCCAAAGATTAATCTGATTTGTCAAACCACAACCTCCTACCTACTTCTGTTTTTTTTTGTGGAGAGGGGCTACATCGACCTTCTCTAGTCTCTTAGGACCAATCCTGACTCTAAAGTAGCATTGAAAAGATCAGACAGTGAAGCTGCCAGAAATTCCCCAAGTTCCTTCAATATCCTCAGATGTATCCCATCTAGCCTCATCGCTTTGTCTAGCTTTTTGTTCTGCAAGCTCAAGAATAGTCTTTTGAAAATCAGTCATCGTCTACCACACTTCCAGTCTTATTCATGTTCATTTTCTGCAATCCTATTCCTGGATCTTCATCTGTAAATACATCTGTTGTAGAAAGGCTGTCAGGAAAGATTTGCCTCTCTAAAGATACCAAAATCCACAATATTGCTTAAAAAAAACCCCAAGAACTGGACCAAACCCTGATTCCTAAAGCATCATTGGCAACACTCTTATTCTCAGTGCAAACTCTTACTTAGTACTTTCTTTTCCTTTTTATTGCCTCTCACTCAACCAGTCTCTGACTTAATCACTTTAGAGCCCATACCAAGGGTGTTCAGTTTATTTTTAAGTTGCCTGTATGGTGCAATGTCAAAGGCCTAGCTGAAATGTAAGTATACCACATCCAGCACTCTCCTGTGATTCAACTCTCTGGTCACCCAGGTAAATAAGTCTGCTACCTCTGGTAAAGCTATGCTGCTTTGTAATCCATTTGAATTCAGAAACTGTACTAATCTCTGTTTTAGCAGTGTTAAGAACATAAGAATAGCCATATGGGAGCAGACCAATGGTCCATCTAACTGAGTATCCTGCTTCCGACAGTGGCCAATCCAGGTCATAAGTACCTGGTAGAATCCCAATTAGTAGCAACATTCTATGCTACCAATCCCAGAGCAAGGAGTGGCTTCCCCCATGTCCATCTCAACAACAGACTATGGACTTTTCCTTCAGGAACTTGTCCAAACATTTTAAAAATCCAGATACGCTAGCCGCTGTTACCACATCCTCTGGCAATGAGTTCCTGAGCTTAATTATTATTTGAATAAAAAATATATTTCCTCTTGTTTTAAAAGTATATACATGTACTTTCATTGCGTGTCCCCCTGGTCTTTGTATTTTTTGAAAGTGAAAAATTGATTCACTTCTAGCCATTCTACACCACTCAGGATTTTATAGACTTCAATCATCTCTTTTCCAAGCTAGCCTTTCCTTATACGGGAGGAGTTCTATCCTCTTGATTTGAACATTTCCTAATTTCACTATATCTTTGAGATACGGTGACCAGAACTGAATGCAATACTCAAGGTGAGTTTGTACCATGGAGCTATACAGAGGCATTAATATTCTTGGTCTTACTTACTATCCCTTTCCTAATAATTCCTAGCATCCTGTTTGCTCTTTTGGCCACCACTGTACACTGGGCAGATTTCAGCATATTGTCTACGTGACCTAGATCTTTTTCTTGAATGCTGCCTCCTAAAATGGACCCTAGCCATCAAGCAACTATGATTCAGATTATTCTTCCCAATGTGCTTCACTTTACATTTGTTTCCATTAATTTACTCACCACCAAGGTCAGACTAACCAGGCTGCAGTTCACAACCTCCTCATCTTGGCTTTTGTAGAGAGCAACCACATTCAATGTGTTATAACCAATGTAATTTTTAATTCTATATTTATTCAATCTATATTATAAACCACATTGAACTCAAGATGTTTTAGGATTACAGTGCACTCCATTTAAGTGCACGTAGGATAAGAGCATGCTCTGTTTAACTGCATCACAAAATACTAATTCCCAAAAATAACCATAGGTAAACCTGTTTACAATCTATATAACAAACCTAGGTCTAAAAAATGCAATCACGGAGGGAGTGAACGAGCTCACAACAGGGACAACACACATGTACACATAATTATAATTTTATTGTATATATATATGTGTGAAAGCGAAGTGGTCTCAGAGTATAAACTCACCCATATGAGGCTATATGTCTCTAAGGGTGGACAAACTTCTCAATCAGTGAACCACTTCGCTCTAGTTTTAAATATTTTGTAACGTGAGCAAAACCCTCAAGTGCTCAAATAAATAAACTTATCCAAAATATATTTTTTATATTCATATGTATGTGCTCCGTTGACTCATTCACAACCTCCGTGATAACCCATAGGAGCACCTAATGCTGTATCCTATGGAGATATGTACTCCTATCAAACTGTCTCCAAAAATTGTCCACTTTCAAAAAACATAGGCACTTAGCTTGTATGGTGGTGGTCCACTCACGATGACTCTTTTGTTCTGTCCATGTATCCAGACAATATCCGTTGGTGGGCCCACCTCTTCAACTTCAGCTTAAAAACCCCCCACGATCTCCAAAGCGTGGGATACTGACGATCTTTAGTCTTTTCCCTACGTTGATATAGAGCTTAACAATCCTTATATGACCTCTGCAAGTCCAACTCTGCAGGGTTTCGTGTCCACTTCGTCAGGGACTTCCAAAGGTAATGTATCACAAAAAAAGCTCAAACGAAATGTGCCTCTCTAAAACGTTACAAAATATTTAAAACTAGAGCTAAGTGGTTCAATGATTGAGAAGTTTGTCCACCCTTAGAGACATATAACCTCATATGGGTGAGTTTATACTCTGAGACCACTTCGCTTTCACACATATATATATACAATAAAATTATAATTATGTGTACATGTGTGTTGGCCCTGTTGTGAGCTCATTCACTCCTTCCGTGATTGCATTTTTTAGACCTAGGTTCGTTATATAGACTGTTTAACTGCATGCCATACTTTGGTCCCGTTTTTGGCACCATCAATTTCTATGGGGACAAACTTCGTTTTAGCGCACCACTGATAAGTGCAAGATTCGCTTATATGCATGGTTCAAGACTGCTCCTCTGCAGGAAAGACTCCGCATAAGCACGCGCATGGAATATGGAAGCCAATTGGCGCGTGACAATCAACAAGATTTCAAATTTACTGCCTCTTTAACTGCCACAGGCAGAATAAGTGAAAGAATGTTGTTAGGGCGTACACCGGGATCGTCGTCGTGGCAGAACTGTAAGACTTTAACACTGGCTGAACGAATAGAATTTCTTAAAAAATTAGAAAACAAAGTCAAGCAGCTATTGCTAAAGAATATGGTATCAATCCCAGTCAAATTTCACGTGTCTTGAAGCAGAAAGACCAGCTTCTGGAAGACTGGCAAAACAACACAAATCTACAACGGAAACAAAAATGGGCGGGAAAAGCTGAGGAGGTAGAAGATGCTCTTCTTTGGTGGTTTTCTCGAGTCAGGAGCAGACAGTTTCCTGTCAGTACTCCACTGCTTATGAAGAAAGCTAACCAGGTAGCAGAAAGTCTTGGTCTGACTGAATTCAAAGCCACCGTTGGATGGTTGGAAAGATGGAAGGAGAGGAACAGCATAAAATTCAAGAAGCAGCATGGTGAGAAACAAGGTGCTGAAAATTGGGTTGTTTAAGTTCTTCCTATCATCTTGAACGGGTTTGCATCTCGTGACATTTTCAATGCTGACTAAAATGGTCTCTACTGGTGAGCGATTCCTGATGGAACACTTGCATTCAAATATGTGAAACTACTGGAGGTAAAACATCAAAGGACTGACTGACAATCCTCCTTTGCTGCAATATGGATGTGAGTGAGAAGTTGGAACCCCTCGTCATTGGAAAGAGCAAACAGCCCCATTGCTTCAAGAAAGTTAAGCAACTTCCTGTGTCATACGAGGCTAATGCAAATTCATGGATGACTGGGGAAATTTGGAAGCAGTGGCTAAAGAAGTTAAGACACTAGAATGTGGGCACAAAAGCGTCAGATTTTGCTGCTTTGTGATAATTGTGCTGCACACAGGGACGATGTCAGGCTGTCTAATGTCAAGGTGGTTTTCCTGCCACCAAACACAACCTCTCTGATCCAACCTATGGATCAGGGAATAATAGCCAATTTCAAACAACATTATTGGGCTCTTGTGCACGTCATCTGATGAGCGTTATGGAAGACCAGACTGCCAACGATAAATGTGCTGTTGAATTGGCTCGTAATCTATCACTGTTGGATTCCCTACATATGCAGAAAGAAGCCTGGAATCATGTTACACAGGCAACCATTGTGAACTGCTACAAGCGGGCAAGCTTTGTTAAAGATGTGGAGATGGACGAAACAGATGCAGCTGTTGCAAACGCGTCAGATGAAGAAGTTATTGACATCCCAGCCGGTGTTACTGAAGAGGAGTTCCATCGCTACGTAGCTGTTGATTACAATCTACAAACAGCTGAAGACAGCACTGTCGAGATATGCGCCTACACGCAGGCAACAATGGCTGATGATGGAACAGATGAGGAAATAGGCAGCAAAGCACATGCTGATGAAATTCAATAACCTCCTCCTGTCACTTTTGCAAGAGTGCTGGAGAGTCTCAACACTGTGCGGGCCTATCTGGAGGCCACTGGATGTCAGTGCTATGACAGTTTTTACTGTCTGGCAGATGTAGTCTATGGAATTCACAGACCCAAGATTGTACAGAGGACTATAACTGATTACTTCAAGCCAGCCTGTCAGTTAACTGAGACTGTATACTGTACATAATATCAGATGTCAAGCTTCTTTGGGTCACAATGGTTAAGTGCACGCTCTGGTTAACTGCATGCATTTCTTTGGTAAAAAACAAATGGGGTTCACACTCTCCACAAAAATGAAGCACAACAAAGATAGGGTGGAAAAGAACCAAGTCCAAGAGATCAGTCCAAACACCAGGATAAGATGCTCCAAATACAACTTTATTTGGACCCTACACGGTCCGTGTTTCGGCTGCAAGAGCCTTCCTCAGGGGTCAATTGATGAGTGCTCAGTTTTATATCGATTGAGGATGGAACGTATAAGTATCTTGGTCAAGATCCGTGTAGTGCCCGACTGAAACAAATTCAAATTGTAAAATTTATGGTGCCAAAAAATCCCTTGTTAAATAATGGTAAAAAGTGGCATGGGTACCCCTGATAGGGTATGCCTTGGTCTCACTCAACATGGCTTTTCTCCTTCAAACTAACCCCTACAGGAGGCATGCTGACTTTGTAATTACCATCACATCTGGAGCTGCTGAAATTAAACTTATTTATTCCCACTGCCTTGTGTTTCAGAGGTGTACCCAAAGGTGGGCCTGTCAAATTTTGGCTCAGGCCCACCCAGCATTAGCCTACCATTGATGTAGCTGATAGAGATCACCAAGCCCCTCCAAGTGAAGACATCCTCAGCCAGGGCCGGTCTTAGCAAGTGCGGGGCCCTATGCAGACCAAGTTGGTGGGGCCCCATCCTAGTCCCGCCCCTAGCCCCCGCCCCACCCTAGCTCCACCCCATTGATAAGATTATTCAGTTTTTAGAAAATGTTTATTTATGAAATTTCAAATAAAGACAAATGAAGCTAAACTTGTAAAGAAAAACTGATTGAAATAATGAGCACAATGCTATCATGAAACCCCCCCTCCACAGAAATTATTCAGTTCAAGTCCACTACAATTAGTAGTTCCAATTCTCAAAACAAAGGAGAATAAAGGAAAAATATTAAGAAAAGATTCAGTACTTTCAAATTCCCCTATTACTCTGTAACCCATCATACCAGAGAGGCAACACTGAGATCCCCAAGTAGCCAAAAAAGATGTAAGTGCATAGGTTCCCATTAAAGACAAAACCACAACACATTTACAGTACCAAATGTTTCCATAAATCAGCTATATTAGAGATAGACTTTTAATTAAATTTAGATATTAGATATGTATCATATGACAAAGAATAAAGTGTTTGCTCAAAGCATATACTAACCACAATCGCTCAACTGCAAAACACTATGCACAAATATGTGCAAAAACACACTCATAACCTTACCAAACCATAACAGAACTAATTCCAAGGACAGGACGAGCTACAACCTTATGCGTGGAAAGGCAGCACTGTAATTACACCAGGCTCTAAAACACCAGTACACAACCTAGTGAAAAAAAACAAAAAGGGCTGCAAATACTACACACTAGCAGAATACTACTACTACTACTACTATTAAACATTTCTATAGCGCTACTGCACCTTGATCACACATGAAAAACACATCACAACAGATCCGAAGGCAAAATACTGAACTGTGGAAAGTTACCTCAAGAAGTCAGACTCAGCAAGCAGCAATACTAGAAAAATTGACACTTACATGCAAAATATCACAGATGCACATTTCCAAAACCTGACATATTCCAATTAATAAATTCTGAATAAAATACTTTTTTCTACCTTTGTTGTCTGATCATTTAGTTTTTCTATTCGCTTTGGTCCCAATGTCTTCTGTTTTATGCAGTGCCTTCTTTCCATTTGATATTTTTTCTCTCAATACGTCCCCATCCTCCTGTGTCCTTATGTGTCCTGTCTACCATCTGTAGCCCCGTCCCTATCCTTTCTCCAGTTTCAGCATCTGCCTTCAAAGTGTTCCGATCCAGCCCTTAAATTCAGCAATTTTCCCTCCATCCATATCCAGCATTTCTCCTCATCTCCTCCATCCATGTGCATCTACTTTCCTTCCCTCCCCTACATCCATATCCAGTATTTCTCCTCTCTCCCTTCCCCTCTATCCATGTGCATCTCCTTCGTCTTTCCTTCCTTCCATTCCTGCCCAACATTTCTCCTCTCTTCCCTGCCCTCCACTCCATCTATGTCCAGATTTCTCCTCTCTTCCCTCGCCTCCATCCATGTGCATCTCCTTCCAGTCTTCTCTCCCCTCCATCCGCCCATGTCTAGCAACCCTCCTCTCCCCCCTGCCCTCCCCTTCATCCACCCATGTCCAGCAACCCTCCTCTCCCCCCTGCCCTTCCCTTCATCCACCCATGATGTCCATCAACCCTCTCCTCCCCTCATGTCCAGCAACCCTCCCCTCCCCCCTGCCTGCCCCACCATCCATCCATACCCAGCGACTCTCTTCTCCCCTGCCCCCCCTCCTCCTCCAGCCATCCATACCCAGCTCTTGGGCAGCTTTCTCCCCCTCTGGGTCCTGTCTCTTCCGCCCGCTCTCGCCCATCCGCATGATCTCGTTTTTATGTTTAAATCTTTTTATTGACTAAAAGATCAAAATACACAAAACAGATAACTTCAACATGAACACTGTTCAAGTACAAGAAAATGTCCAGCATGCCCACCATCAACAATGGATTTTTTTTTACCCCCAACCCCCGGCCCAATTCCCCCCAGTTATGTTGCACTGCTTTGTATTGGACAACAGACAAAACACCAAACTTCCCTCACCAGTAGATCATTCCTAATACATGTGATTACTGTCCTCGCCCCTTGCCTCCTCATCCCCCCTCCCCCATACCTCCCGCCCGCCTGCCCTCACTTCACCTTCCCCTTACCAGTTCCTATAGATTCCCCATACCTACACAGATCCAACCCCTCCTTTACATGTCCACTCTAGGAAATGATGCATTCAATTGGTACTTAATTATTTAGGATTCTCTTTCTTGCTGTGGGCTGTAACGTGCCTAAGAATCTCCCCCATGTCTGCCTCCAACGCCCTCCCCCCATGGAATTAATGTCTCTGAACTCACACCTCTCCAGGAGACTCCAGCTTCATCAACTCCATCATTTTCTTTTTTATTTTATTTTTTTTTTATTGAAATTGTCATCAAATAAACAGCATTCAAACTGCCAACATTTCAATTACAATTTGCTTTTCATTTGTTAAATTCCCCCCCCTCTGATCAACCATATCTTACCCTCCCTCCCTACCCAGGTGGTGACTGAGTGTAATCATTATATTGTTCATAAAGTGTCCATATCTTGTTAAAAGATAGTACGGATCCTCTTCGCATGGCTGTTAGCTTGGACATTTGGTAAAGAAAGTCTACTTTCCTAGTTACCGACTGTAAGGATGGTGTCTCTACTTGCTTCCACTTTCGAGCCAAGACTAGTTTTGCAGCTACAAAATATTGAATCGCCAGTCTGTGTTGCCAGCTTGGAATGGACGCTGGACGGAAATGAAGCAAACAGTTCTCCGCTTTCCATGCAAATGTGCTCTGTAATATGCTGTTAACCAGTTCCATTACATCTTTCCAATAAACTCCATCATTTTCTGACTTACAGAAGGACCCCCTGTCCTGTCCTGTCCCTCTGAGTCCGATACCGATTCACATAGCCTGCCTTCTGGCAGCGTCGGAGCCTCTCCCTCAGACGCGTCCCGCCTCCTCTAATGCAACTTCCTGTCTTGCGCAGAGGTGGGACGCGTCTGAGGGAGAGGCCCCACCCCAACGCTGCCAGAACGCAGGCTGTGTGAATCACCGGCGTGTCGGACTCGGAGGGAGAACGCCGCCTCGGGGCTTTAAAATCGAGCGACGCCGCCGCAGATGGGCGCGAGCGGGGGAAGGTACAAGACTCGGGCGGGAGGGGAGGAGGCAGAGAAAGGCAGAAGCAGACTTGAGGCGCGCTGCGCGGGGCCCCCTTAAGCGCGAGGCCCTATGCGGCCGCCTCGGTCGCCTCTGCCTAAGACCAGCCCTATCCTCAGCCCACCAACACCCCGGGCCATCAGCACACTGAGTTAGAACATGTGTGCTTATTTCTCACTCATGCTTAGAGTCATAAGCTTCTGAGGATTAGAGTCCACCTCCTTAGATGCAAAAGGAAAGCAAAGGGAATTGCACAAAGTAATATATAATCAGAAAACGAGACACCTCAAATATGTACCTCAAGAGTACATCCAACTTCTCTAGTGATCAGACCTCTCAGCCAAAGCCACCCTCTTCACATGACACTTTATGTGCATTTCTGGCCAACGCCTTGACAGTAGCGAGTGTTTGGCTCCATCTAGAACAAGACCTGCCAGAAAGCAGCACTACATTTTGGACTTCTGGTTCAGTTTTAGATACTCTGTCTTGACAAATGTGGGTACTATGTATGTTCAGCGGCAACTCTCTCATTTCAGTAAAGCATAGTCAGTTTAAGCAATCTTAGTGAACTTTCGAGTTTACCATGAGCCACTTTATTAACATTTCTTTAATTGATAAACTTGAAATGAAACAGACAATACAATGATGTGTTAAATGACTCTGTCACTTTAATACTGTACAAAGGTTAGTGTTACACTTTCCACCACATCAGAAAAGGAGGCTAAACCTCTGAAACTTAAAAGAAAAAAAAAATAAAGAAAACACAGCTTGATTGTTAATACCACCCCCTTTGCTCCTTCTCTAATCAAGCAGCATGTTGATGTGTATCCAATAATGGCATCCCATAATCCTCACGTCTCCATACGGCCCTATGATCTACTTCTCCCAAATTGGGCCTGGAGCAAACTACGTGAACATAACCATAATCAAAAGATGATGGAATACATAAGGTTTTGAAATTCAATAGGTCCCTTCTCCTTCTGCATGTATCAATTACAATTCTACACTTTACTGGAGGTGAACACTGATTTGATAAGGTGTATTTCTCTTCTCGGAATATTGTAGCAATTCATCACTACTGGGCTTTCATTCAGTATATCTCAAAAGTGGATTAAAAAAGTCACCTCCAACAACCAGGACTGGTGCTGTGTAATTTACAGTAAGCTTAACTGGCTTCCATATTTCAGTAGTTTATTGCAATGGAAAACAAAATTACACAGATTCACACAAGATGAAGATGAGGAAAGAGTGACTAGCTGGACCCAAGAGTAGGGGACATACATTTGTTAGTGCACCTTTAGTTGATTAGTACAATTTAAAAAAAAGTGTGCAAAATCAATTTAACACACATTTACCTATGAATTATCACATGATTTGCATGCGTTAAAAAGTTGTTTGTTAAAAATGTATTAACACCACGAATGTGTGACAGAACCAAAGACAAGCCCAAAAATTGGTGTGTGGGGGGGGGGGGGGGGGGGGGGGGGGGAGGGCTGCACAAACTGAAATATTTTCCCTATTCACATGGCTAGTGACCAGCACAAGTTTCTTTGGGTTACTGGCTGTGTGAGCACCGTGACCTGATGCTCAGAAGCAAGTGCGGGCACTAGAGGCCATTAGCATCGAACTAGTGCTCGCATTAATGAGCGCAGAATACTCAGACACTCTGGTGTGGGAAACAAGTGCACCAGAGATGAGCACAAATTGCATGTTCATGTAGTCATTTCTTATTCCCTCTCAATGCTAAGAGCGTACAAAACAAAGCCGTCTTACCACTGTAAAAAATGCCAGCTTGGAGGTGTTTGAAGAGAGGATTTCACATGATTCTTTATTTAAAATCTGCCAGTTTTTATACAGTTTGGACGCAGAAGGAAACCCACGCAAACCCCTAAGCACCAGTAGTAAGAAACAAATGTAAGCAAGTCCAAGCAAACCCGAAAGTAAAAGCACACATTGGTGCCTGCTTCCTGCATTTAAATATAAGCCTTCCAATTTAAAAAAAATGGAAAAGCTTTTATTTAAAGGCAAAGAAAACACACCAATGTGTGTTTCACATTCAGGTTTTACCTGGCACATGTGCACAGGAGCTAAGCTTAATGCAATTCTGCGCATGTGCCAAGCACATCCTCCCCACTTGCTTTCATTTTAACGGCATGCATATAATCTGCATAACATTTCCTTTGAGCACTGGCTAATTTTCTGCACTGTTCCAGCGGTACTTTTTCTGTGCTGTTGGCTTACCGTAGCAGTTTTGCACATCGGGCAGCTAAAAGCTTTAAGTCCATGTTTATAGAACACAAACCAGAAAAGTTTAGTCTGCATTGCTCAATTCTCAAGACATGCACTGCTGCCTACCCAGGTTACAAACCCACTCCTGTCCTGCTGTGCTGTTATGAAATCAAACAATGTCCATTTTCAGCTATTCCAAATACATCTTCAAAAATAATTATTTGCCCTTCTTAACTTCTAAGCATAGACTATCAAATGTGCCCTGTTCTGCTTCCTGTTTGTTTGTTTTGGTCCAAATCTGCTTTGTTTGAAAACTTGTGTAATTTTATAATTGCAGTGCCTGTTTTAACATTGTCAGTCTTCCAGCTATTTCAGTGCAAGGCCTGCATGGTGTTATATATGGGACTAGATCGATACCATTCAACTGAATTCAATCCAAAAGGGTGACAGTGGTTAAAGAAGACCTTTCAGTGAACTCTGAACACTAACTCTTCAAAGAAAGGAAACTCTAATTTGCTAACAAAGGCATGGGTGGCAACCTGGGCGGAGTGGAAATTATAGCCCTAAACAAAGGCACAGGGGAAGGGGTAACCGACAGGGAGTGGAAGTAAAAGCATGTGGGAGGGGGTAACCCATTGCAATTACCATGGCGGGGGATGGGGGACAGGACAAGAAAAGGGGTAACCTGCAGAGTGCTTAATCACAATGCTACACAGCAGACTGGATGGCCCACTGTTGTCTTTGACATTATCTGCTGTAGTCACTGAATTATATATCATAATTTATCTTGATATTGGTATGTTAAACCCAGTTGATGTGTTACCCTTCAGCAGCAGAAAGACTTCATGTCACAGCCACTGAAGTCATCTCTCATTGCCACACTGAAGAATGAAAGATTCTAACCAGCAAGAGGAAAGTATGAATATAGGCAAATTAAAAAAGCAGCCTGATAGGACCATTGCCATCCTTAATCACGGACTGGACTCATTTCCACTCCAGAGAGTATCTCAGAACTGCTGGATCTGAAGGACTGGCCCTATTTACCAGTCTAGCATAATTGTACATATGCAAAATAAAAGGAAGACAAATAACTGTATGCCTGTTTATTTCAGAGGGCTAGATTTACTAACCAGCATTAGTGTTTTAACATAGATTATTTGCCTTATTGCTGTTTAACGCAGGCCCCATTATCATCAGTGGGGCCTACCTGCTGCTACTGTGCATTAAATACCAATAATGCATATGAATATATTAACGCAGGTTACTAAAGGGGAGATCCTGAAAACCTTAACTTGCTGGGTGTGCCCCGAGGATTGGGTTGAAAACCTCTGCCATAATGATTAATTAAATCATCAAGGCTCGTCTCTCCTGAATGTGAATGAAAAGAAAACCATGGCTGAAAGTCTCTGAAGGGATACACATCTCACACAATAATGTCAAAGAAAGACTAAGCTAACCCATCCAGTCTGCTCTGTGCTTGCCATCCATGCTGCTAAAGATATATCCCAGTTTACAGCCCTAGAACAAGACCTCCCGGAAAATCTCTCTTATCCAAGACACTCCTTGTGTTCTTCATTTGTGCTTTACCGTCTTGGGCAGAGCAGCATATAAAATGCCCCTCTCTCTGTGCCCATGTGTAGCAAAGTTTGGTAAGAATCTGAAATGGGAGAAGAGCACGACAGCATCAGCAAAAGGAGGATAGAAAAGCTGTCTTGCTTCTTGAAGGTTACAAGTCCAGCTGGTCAAAATGCACAGGATGATAAACAGCATTCTGGCCAATGTGAGCGGAGTACATAGAGGGAATGTGCCAAAAACTGTAGCCTTCTGGAAAGGAGAGTAAAAAAAAAAAGGAACAATTTAAGACCTCAATGCCCCTGCTTACTAAGCCACGCTAGTGGCTGGTGGTGTGCTAATGCTGACATAGCCCATTCATTTTGAAGGGGCTGTGTCAATATTGCCTAATGCAGTGTGTTTTTACTAGCAAAAAAGGTGCCGGTACTCAAATGCTAAGGCCACCCTTCAGGGGTGAGGTGATCACTGATGGACCCATCCCACAATAGCCAGGCCCCCTGCAACCAGTCACAGAATCTATGACAAGGCAGAATTGGTGTGTAGAGCCTGAGCTCTTTCATTAAAACTTGGGGTCCATGGGTCAATTTTAGCAGACAGTGGAAAAGGTGCCGGTACTCAGTACCCCCAAGTACCCCCTCAAAAAAAAGCCCTGGTTGCATGGCTTAATAAACACGGGGACATAACGTTTATCAAGTCCCTTAAAACACTATTGTGTATTTAGTTTTTTTTCAGGCTCTATTTTGCCAAATGCCCAAACGGTGGCACTGGAGCAATTTGGAATATGCCATATTTCCATGTAGATGATTTGTGGGGGATCTGCTTCCTGTCCTGCACAGATTTTCCTCTCTGTATATGTTTGCACACCTCTATTTCATGAAACCAAAAGCTTGACCCTTTTCCTAGCTTTTGAAATGCCTAGATGTTTTTTTTACCCTGTTTATGGCTTTCTTTCATCATCACACCACTCATTCTCTCCAGCTAAAGGGGTTGAGACCACTGTAGAACAGGAATCCAATCCTGTGAAAAATACAACCAACAAAAGTTGGGAGGGAAAGGAGCTAAATGTTTTGTAAATATTTGGAAGCCTTTCTTGGGTTGTTGATGACAGTTGCCTAGTACCATACTAAATACGCTACCTAACTGGAATATTTGGAGCACCACAGAACACTGAATGAAGACATGCTCTAAAATGTTATATGCTTTAACGGGATAGTTGGATAATGTGTGGGGGGAGGGGGATAATGAAAGTTTGGTGTAAATGATTGGGATTCTGAAAATTTTCAGACTGGAAATGGGAGAATAAGTAATATGTTGCGATGGATTGAAATGATTCTTAATAAAGATAAGTAAAATAAATTTGCCATGGCTCAGCTGCTGCATTGCCTTATGAAGGTTATACCACCAATATGTTAAGCAGATGAGAAGCTTAGCAATGGACTTTACAAAGAAGGAAGTATCCATGTAATATATATACAACCATGGCCTATGCCAAATAGCTCCAGACTTGCAGCCAGTGCTGCAGTTTTGGCATTCGCCAAAATAGGGGAGCATCCGAATCAACATTCATGTCACCCTCCTAATGAATACTTCGCTAAGAGTCGGACTAGGCTAGTTTTTATTAAAATGATTAGCTATTTATTTATTAAAATCTGAATGATCAGCCCTCACATGACAGCACATTGAGATGGTTTACGTTGGACAGCCAGATGAGGGGTGGGGGCCGCCAGAGAATACTTAGTAACTTGCTGACCAGGAAAGCCAATGATAGACATAAATCACAGAGGATCCACACCAGAAGACCATCACAAAAAGATCCAAAGTTGGATCTTCTGCTGGGGTGGCATTCTTCTATAGGCAACAAAGTCTATCTGTGACCTCAGGGAAGAGGAGCAGCATTGGGTAGACTTTGGTGGTGGGCTGAGCCACGGAACAGAAAACCATCACCACACTTTTAGATCACGACTCAGGGAGCTGGTGGGACGGCAGTGGGATATTTGGCTACATCATGTGAAGCTAGATAAAGCCAAGCCTCGTTTTCAAAAGCATTGGGGAAGAGCAGACTGAAGGTGAAAATATCAGGGATGACAGAAGCAGTTAGTGCAGGCTCAACACGAATGTAAAGACAGCAGGATGGTGGACTTACGGTAGCTATTGCAAGCTAATTCTCCCATACACAATTACAAAAAAAAAAACAACTTATAAATGTTGCTGATCTTGTACAAAAATGCTTGTGAAGTGGAGCCTTTAAACAGAGCCTGTGTTTGTGCTACAACTAGGCCAGGAGCTATCTAGTATTTAGCTATAATGTCATTTTCATGATACTCCATATTTCTAAAGGTGGCAAGACAGAAATTCAAATGTTTAATACAGACATAAACCAAACTGTATACATATGTACACTGGAGGGTACAGGGGCAGCAAACAAGCAGCTCTAGAACAGGAGTTTGTCAAACACCACATTAATCTAAGCACACACCTGCTACCAGGGGTGCTTCGTATTGGATGTTACTGACAAAATACAGCTGTTTCTCTGTGCTCATCTGCTGGCCCCAGTACCAAGCCTACACACAGTGACCCTCCCTGGCATAACATAATTACACCAGTGTGTGCAGAAAATATGCAAGCTTGGCTCATGAAAAATGGAAGAACGTCTGAGCACACGGTAGCAAGTTCAAGGGCTGCTATCAACAGTGAAGTTTGCACAATTACTACACTAAGTGCTATTTGATTCACTTCATGATGTGTTTCTTTGTTTAAAAACAGCAAACCAGGAAAAATATTTTGTTCCAGAAAGTCAAACAAGGGATCACTTCTTAGCAGGCAGTTTTTTTGACTCTGGCTCTCCTATAGAAGGGAAATCCTCCAGGGCTAAGCTTTTATTCAATATCCCTTCCAGATATTTTCCCCAAGCTGCTAATTCTAACCAGAAATACCTGTCACAACCTGTGAAATGTCCAGGACAGATTCCAATGCGGAGTCAAGTTAAAAGGGGGGGGGGGGGGGGGGGGGAGTTAAACGCCACAATTCAACTATGAATCTGAGTGGCAATAGTTGTTGCCACCACAGACATTGTGTGTCCTGGATGACCTTGTGCTGCTCAGCCAGCTGGAGACATATCAAGTTTCTTCTTGCTGCATAGTGAGGTGATATCAGGGGTTGTCCGAAGACATTGGTGTTACTTGTAACAGCGTGCTAGGTGACTGCTGCTTGTAGCCATTAGTTTTCTTACAGGCCACAAGGACACACATTTTGTCCCAGAGGAGATATAATAGATGGGAAAAGAAAGAGGGTTGTGCCAGAGACAAATCAATTCCGTCTGTAGTTTAGTGGATCAGAACGAGCACTTAAAACAAAAGTTTGCATTGATAATCTTAGCATTAAGCTCAAAGGACTGAAACAGAGGCCATCCATGCACAAGAGAGAGGAAGTAGCACGAAGACCTGGAGATCCCAGAACATTTCACTGCGTCATCAAGTTCTGTCAGAACATTTCACTGTGGTCAGTTCAGAAGAATACGCATTTCCCATATGGCTTGACATGATAACAAGAAGGTAGAAAAAAAAACAAATAACCATGAGGTGATGCTGGTCTGGAAGTAAGTCAGAGCCAACCAAAGACCCAGTGCAGGATGAAAAGAACCGCAACCAGATGTGAGCGAACACACAAGATGTCTGTTCCTTCCACACGTGTAGATAAGAGAAGAAAGTTTCTAGTGGGGTATCCTCCTCCAACACAGCAGAAACTGGCAGCTAATGGACAGCATGATTACCTGCTGGGTCTACTGTTCGTGGAAGTTCACAGGGTGGGTGAGGGCCAGGAGTTTTGTCAATTAATTACAAAGAACAGGATGATAACCACCAGCAAGATAACGATGAGGATTATGATAGCACACCACTGCCGCCGATCTGTAAGAGAAGACAGCAAACATTAATGTTATGGGGGGAGACCACAAAAAATGATTAGCCAAGTAGACTTCAGAGAGTCACTGCTTCATCCCCAGAAATGAATTATGAGAAATAAATCTAGGGGTAAATATTCAAGCAAGCAGATTTTTTTTAGCCACTGTGGGCATTATTCCCAGATACTCAATGCCATACTATGTCCAGGCACCAGCACTGACTATTCAGGCACTTAACCGCCTAAGGTGAAGCACAAAGACAGGACTGCATTTTAAGAGTTTAAGTGCTAAATATCGGCACTTAATCGCAAAAGTGCCAATTCCCCGGACCACCCATAAATTAGACAGTTTCATCCTGTGGTGTAGCCAGATCTGACTTTTTAGGTGGGCCCAGTGTTAATACGGGTGGGCACTATGTATATATAGGTGTGAGTAGTATTTCTTAGGATACTCTTAAATAATGCCTTAGAGTGCACTTAGTCTGCCCAACAGTTGTCCTACATCAACATAAACCTTATCACCACCAATTCTGAACACACAAAATACCAATAACAGCACCTTTAAAAAGGCAGCAGTGAATATACACAACAGCAATATGTGTCCTATTGGAAAAGCCAGACAAATCAGACTGATATAGGTCCGCATACAAACCACATGCCAGAAGAATCTCTCACCTCGGTCCCATGCAGAACACAGATCAACCCTCACCAATTACAGAATAAAGGGCCACAACTTTTAAATTGTCCTGTAGAAAACAAAAAGAGCGGAAGAAATTCAAAATAGACCAGATCCACACCACAAAAGAGTAAGAGCATTAAAAACTTTATTAGGACTCTTTTGTGGTGTGGATCTGGTCTATTTTGGGTTTCTTCCGCTCTTTTTGTTTTCTATGTGCTGATTGCGGGAGACTTGGACCTTCTTTTTATTGGTTTAAATTGTCCTGTAGCCCAGCATTAGTCCTACCCCCCCAACCATCCCTATAGCTCAGAATCAGCCCTACCCTTTCCTACCCCTCCCCATCCATCCCTGTAGCCTGGAATCAGGTTCTACCCTTCCCTTCTACCCTCCCCCCCCCAAATATAAAGTTTTTTTTTAAAATAATTTTAACCTGGGCACTGAGTCCACCCCCACCCAGAAACCCACCAACAGTAAAATTTATTGTTGGTGGATTTGTGGGCAAGGGTGAGCTCTTCACTGCTTAGAGGGAAAAAAGGTGTATTTATTGATTAAACATACCTTTTTCCCCCCTAGGCAGTGAAGAACCCACCCACTAGCATTACACTCACTATAAATATTACCTGGACAGCTGGGCTTGATTTTCCCAAACTTGTGTGCACATGGTGGCAGACACAGATTTACAGAAAACTGCAGACTGTGCTCCATGTGCTGGCTCCTGTGCCTGTTTGGGGCCGTGGCGAGCTGAGGCCTGTCTAGAGGGGCTTAACTAAAGGCTGATTCAGACAGTGAGGGCCCAATAACATCTTCTCCTGCTACCAGCTACAGTGGAGGAAACCTGGCAGCTGAGCCTCGGCACTGGCACAGATTTTTCTGTGCGGCGCCGGACTACTTGCTGTGGGAGGCACTGGGCATAATGAGAGCCAGACCAACGGGAGCAAGAGCAACATAGCACAGCACTGCAGCAGCAGTGGCGCAGCGCTAGAGTGGACAACTTCCTGACCCGGTCAAAAAAACAATTAGGCAGTTTACCACAGGTAGGACTCAGAGCTTCCGGAGGACTAAACTCTGGTGAGCTGCTGTTTTTTTTTCTGCTGGCTTTAGGCAAAATACACACAGGCATGGCTGTTGGGAGGAGGCAGAACCAAAAGTCTTATAACCCCCCCCCCCCCCCAAACACAGGAGGCTAGAGGTCCAGTGGGCCTCCAGCCCCCTAACCCTACCCAACAAGTTTCCTTGGTGGCCCAGTGAGTTATTCCCCCAACCTCCCTAACCCCCCCCCCCCAAAAAAAAAAAAGAAGACCTTTCCCTACCCCCACCCAACCTGGTGGTCTAGTGCACCTCAAACCACCCTGTAATTTTAGAACCGGAGGAGAGAGTAGCACTCCTTCCTCCTGGAGTGTCACCTTCAAAATGGCGATGCAATAGGCATGGCTTCAATACCATATAAGAGAAAAACTCCCTTATATGGTATTGAAACCCTGCCCATGGTGTGTCATTCTGAAGGAGGCGCCCCAGGAGGGAGTGCTACTCACTTCTCCACTTCTAAAAGGTACAGGGAGAGGTTTGGGGAAAACTAGACCATCAGGGAGGGTGGGGGTAGGATTGCCCACTGTGCCATCAGGAAAAGTTTTTTTTTTTTTTAGTATTGGGGGGGGGGGGGGGGTCCTCCTTACAAAATAAGTACCTGCATATACAGTGGGGGAAATAAGTATTTGATCCCTTGCTGATTTTGTAAGTGTGCCCACTGACAAAGACATGAGCAGCCCATAATTGAAGGGTAGGTTATTGGTAACAGTGAGAGATAGCACATCACAAATTAAATCCGGAAAATCACATTGTGGAAAGTATATGAATTTATTTGCATTCTGCAGAGGGAAATAAGTATTTGATCCCCCACCAACCAGTAAGAGATCTGGCCCCTACAGACCAGGTAGATGCTCCAAATCAACTCGTTACCTGCATGACAGACAGCTGTCGGCAATGGTCACCTGTATGAAAGACACCTGTCCACAGACTCAGTGAATCAGTCAGACTCTAACCTCTACAAAATGGCCAAGAGCAAGGAGCTGTCTAAGGATGTCAGGGACAAGATCATACACCTGCACAAGGCTGGAATGGGCTACAAAACCATCAGTAAGACGCTGGGCGAGAAGGAGACAACTGTTGGTGCCATAGTAAGAAAATGGAAGAAGCACAAAATGACTGTCAATCGACAAAGATCTGGGGCTCCACGCAAAATCTCACCTCGTGGGGTATCCTTGATCATGAGGAAGGTTAGAAATCAGCCTACAACTACAAGGGGGGAACTTGTCAATGATCTCAAGGCAGCTGGGACCACTGTCACCACGAAAACCATTGGTAACACATTACGACATAACGGATTGCAATCCTGCAGTGCCCGCAAGGTCCCCCTGCTCCGGAAGGCACATGTGACGGCCCGTCTGAAGTTTGCCAGTGAACACCTGGATGATGCCGAGAGTGATTGGGAGAAGGTGCTGTGGTCAGATGAGACAAAAATTGAGCTCTTTGGCATGAACTCAACTCGCCGTGTTTGGAGGAAGAGAAATGCTGCCTATGACCCAAAGAACACCGTCCCCACTGTCAAGCATGGAGGTGGAAATGTTATGTTTTGGGGGTGTTTCTCTGCTAAGGGCACAGGACTACTTCACCGCATCAATGGGAGAATGGATGGGGCCATGTACCGTACAATTCTGAGTGACAACCTCCTTCCCTCCGCCAGGGCCTTAAAATGGGTCGTGGCTGGGTCTTCCAGCACGACAATGACCCAAAACATACAGCCAAGGCAACAAAGGAGTGGCTCAGGAAGAAGCACATTAGGGTCATGGAGTGGCCTAGCCAGTCACCAGACCTTAATCCCATTGAAAACTTATGGAGGGAGCTGAAGCTGCGAGTTGCCAAGCGACAGCCCAGAACTCTTAATGATTTAGAGATGATCTGCAAAGAGGAGTGGACCAAAATTCCTCCTGACATGTGTGCAAACCTCATCATCAACTACAGAAGACGTCTGACCGCTGTGCTTGCCAACAAGGGTTTTGCCACCAAGTATTAGGTCTTGTTTGCCAGAGGGATCAAATACTTATTTCCCTCTGCAGAATGCAAATAAATTCATATACTTTCCACAATGTGATTTTCCGGATTTAATTTGTGATGTGCTATCTCTCACTGTTACCAATAACCTACCCTTCAATTATGGGCTGCTCATGTCTTTGTCAGTGGGCACACTTACAAAATCAGCAAGGGATCAAATACTTATTTCCCCCACTGTATGTAAACCGCTTTGAATGTAGTTGCAAAATACCACAGAAAGGCGGTATATTAAGTCCCATTTCCCTTTCCCTCCTGCCTGGTTGGGCTTTTTTTTTCACAGCCCAGACCTGTCAAACAACTTCTGCGGGAGGATTGTGTCTTGGGCGCATGCCCAGGCACAATCCTTCCGCAAAGTCCCCCCCCATGATCAAAACGAATAGTGCACATAAATTTGCATGCTATTAGGTTTGATCATTGAGGCTTCAATTCCCCGTGCTGTTCCGGTGCTCATTTTTCAGCACTGTTTGGAACAGCATGAGGAATTTGATCATCAGCCTCTGTAAATTATTTGGGATCCTAGATTTTCCCAGGTATTGTTGCAGGGTAAAACACAATTTCAGCAGCTGAAGCAGCAATGATAGAAGACTAGAACAGATATTGATAGATAACAATAGCAGGGCAAAGGCAACAAATATTAGTTTTTATTGCAGTTGAAGAAGCAAAAAAGTAATTCTGCATTTATTGAGAAAGTATGCAACAAACCAAGACAGCCGCTTGTTTCTGTTAAACTGGGTAAAGAGACGGTTGATAAGGGACTGGGATGGGATGAGGCGATGGATGTTTTCGTAGAAAAGGTTCAGAAGTTGAAGAATACGACTGTGCAGTTGGATCTGCAGCAAAACTTACAGCAGAATAATAATATGATAGGGACCATGAATGGGATTAGGACTGGATGAATTTAAGGTTGTGACCAGTGAGAGGCTATTTATGATTAGGAGATTCCATCTAACCTGGCCAACTCTTTATTCCATCAATGTTCTCAGGAGACACTGCATTGGATTGCAGACTTGGCTAACACTTCTACTTAAAAGAAGCTGTGGGGACACCTGCTTTAAAACAGGAGTTACCACAGTCAAGTAAGGAGAATCTTCATCTCTCCTCTCTACCTTTCTGGGCAAAAATGGTGGAAAAAGAAGTAGAACAGCATTGGGTCCTGAATATCTCCTCACAGCAGTTACTGATTATTCTTGATTGTTTTTTTGGACAAGGGAAAGCCAGTGTTGGCGGTAGCCTTAGATTTATCCATCACTTTTGATTTGGTGGAGGGGAACCTTCTAATAAAGAGGTGAAGTCAGGTTAGACTCAGCAATAAAACGTTCACATGGATAATCTCATTTTTTGCAAGATAAAGAGTTTTAGAGTAGGTTATAAGAATGATACGCCCGTTCTTGTGGTTTTTGCCAGGGCTCTACCTTATCATGCTTCTTGTTCAATGTTTTTGTATCCCCTGGGACAGTCAAAGCATATTATTTTTGTTTATCTTTCACATATAATGTACAGACTGTTGCTTCAGTTGGACAAGACCCTGTGGCTACCACAATATGGCTGAATGACTGTTTAGATGGGGTGGTCACATGGCTTTGGAATAACAGTATGGTGTTGAAGTTTTGATATACAGTGCCTTTGATGATGTGAATAAGTTGTTGGTATGGACTTCTAGAAGTGATTTCATATCTTCCAAAAGCTGCTGAAGACTTACCTATTCAAACAAGCCTACCCAAATGATCCTACAAAGTCTCGTACCTAACCCACACCACAACCTATACCCACACTCCAATTCCTTTCTCCAAATCTCATACTATTGTCCACTCTTTTTAACTGTGTTATCTCCATGATACTATGTACCATACTTTGTAAGCTACACTGAACCTGCAATTGAGCGGGAAAGAGCGGAGTATAAATGCCACAATAAATAAATAAATAAATATTGTTAGACTCATTGTAATCTCAGTTACTGAAAATCACTCGGATTCCTTATGGGAATTTTAGATTATGTATTCACACGATTGCTGAACCAATCTTTACGTTTAGCAATCCATGCATTTATCCTGTGTTCTTTGAACTACTGCAATTTATACATTTGTTTGCCAGAGAGATAATTGAGCAGATTGCAAATAATTCAACATTCTACCATGAGGGTCTTGAATGACTCAGGAAACAAAGTGTGCTAGTTGGCCACTCAAATTTATAGATTATAAAATATTCTGGCAAGTGTTGCAGTTGGGGTGGCCTCTGTATTTGACTGAGACACTATACTGGTATTCCTTCGGCACAGCCTTGTGGTCGAGATATATTTATCTTTAAAAATTCCCTCAAACAATTCTGTATTACTGTATCATTTTTTCAATAAAAGGAAAATAAAACAATGAAAAAACAATTCCCTCACAATCACAGGTGTGCTTCAAAAGATGGATGGCTAGTGCATCTCTCTCCTTGCTCTTACTTTATGGAGTGGACTGCCCGTGGGGCAGAGGAAAGAACCCAATTTGATATTCAGGGAAAAAAACCCCAAAACATTTTATTTCCTGGATAATATATTGGTCTGCATAGATTGTGGTGAATTGAATAGTGGGTCTTTATGGGATTATACTGAAGATTCTCATGGGAAGTATCGGAAGGGGGAATACGTACTTTTATCTGTCACTGGTGCATAGTTATTTGAGTAGTGGCTGGTCTTCGCATACCTGTATACGTTGTGGGGAGGGGAGAAGCAACAGTTTTGCATTTTTTTGTATGTTCTGTTTTATATTATTTTGTGTGTTTTTTGAAAAATTGTACACCATTTTCAATGAGCTTATTATGTATGGCAGTATATAAATTAAAAAACAAACAAACAACAACAGATGAATCAAATCTATCTGTTTGGATCTGCACTTACAGAAGATATGAAGGGGGTCCTTATGTTACAGGGACAGATACGATTCAACTTAAAATTCAGTTTGACAACTCATGCACACTTCAGACATTACTACTGCTGCATGCATAAGTGCTGTTTGATGTTGTAACATACTATAGCTTACAATCTAAGTTGTTTTTTTTCCCCTGGCCTGGCTCTCCTTCCTTCTTGGTTAGGAAGACCCTTCCCCAAATATACTCACAGTCATTTATGGTGGAGGGAGGGGAAGAGCCAGAAAATAATTTAGTTACTGGGAGAGGTTTCCCACTGCTCACTTGAGAGCCACACCATCAGGCCCCCTCTTCAGATGAGATTTCCTCGACTCATGGGGTTCTAAGTACAGTCCTAGAAACATCCATGGCCCCACAAACCGAAGGTGGGTGTGGACATCAAACTCTGGTCTCCCGCATGGCAGTGCTATCACTGGATCAAATGCTGACCTGTAATCTCAGCAGCTCAAGTTATCAACCGATAATAGAGAACCACTATAAATTTGACCACAGAAACTGGGGGGGGGGGGAGTGGCTTAGATTAGAAGTAAATTATGTGTAAAGTGGCAGAGATGGACCTCTCAGGCAGACAAAATCTTCAACCAAAACAGAGGCTTATAAACTGAAAATAGAAGAATGATATACCAAAGGCTGATACTAGCGTGTACTTCCTGGAAAATAAAAGGAACCTTCCAGTCATCTCTGTACTTCCTGTGCTAACAGCCACAATTTCCTGCCCTAACATATACCTCCCACAGCCTAATAAGGCCACCTCTCACCGACTACCCCTCCTTCCCCAGCCCAGGCTGCTGCTGAAGGACAGTGCTTCAGCATCCTTGGTAAGAGAAGGGATTTTTCTTTATCTGATTTTCAGCTATTTTTGCTTCCAACTGAAAAAAGTATAAAATCTGAAACTACTGAACAACATGATGAGAATGCTGAAATGACTATTAGTCCTGCTATCATGTAACAGCCTTCTCTAACTCACTGGTGGTAGTGTACTTTTTAGGACAGATATGGAAGTGGTGGTATCAAGGTGGGTATGGGCAGGGGTATGGGAGTAGAAATGGATTTAGCATTATTTAAACATGACTAGAGAATTTTAGTCAATTCATCCAAGCCTTTACGTCAGATGCTTTCGGAAAATCCCACGTCTATCCTCAAGGGTGGCCTTAAACACCGAATCAACCACAATGCAGAGGCGGCGGAATAAGCAGCTTGACAGCTACTCTTTACTCTATTCTGTAGCAGGTGTTAGTTATGTATTAATTGATTCCACCTGCTGCACTCAAGGAACAACCACAAAGATTTATATCATTAAAAATTAACTTTTATATTCCTTAAGCAGTCCCCCTGATAAGGTTGTAAAGCTGTTAGCATCAGGCAAAACTATTTTATGCAGGGCCAGCACTGACATGCTGGGGGCCCAGAGTGGAAATCTGAGAGGGAACCGCAAAGCCTACCAGCAGCCTCTCTCTCTATTTTCGAGGAAGCTGGGTCCCCTATGGCACGGAGGCCACAGCAGTTGCCCTGCTTACATATCCCGCTACTCCCAAGATTGATTTTAGGTATGCTATTAAATGACACAGCGTTTTCTATTCCCTCTTAAAGAGATCCTAGGTAGCAATAACAGTCAGTTCAGTACAACCAGCTGCCAGCTCCTGAATGAGTCAGCCTGTTCTGTGCTGCCATCAAAACCAGCCACAGCGTGTACCACACAGACAGGCTGAGCACAATGGATCTGAATTTTGCACACAATCTAAAAGGTCTCATCTGCATGTTGTTTTACCAATAGATTTTATGTAATCTAGGATCTGGCTTAAAGATTTTTCCTGTAGGAACAAAAAAGACAAACCCTTTTACATATCACGGAGGTTAACAAGTCTGGCACACTATACTGTAAACCTTACAGATAATTTTAACTGGTGATGTCAATAAGAAAATGGATATTTTTGCTTTCATTACTGCCCACTGAAAAAGTTAGCCACAAACAGTGCCCTCCTGTAGGTTTGAAGAAACAAAGATACCGTATAATTTCATTCTTTACCTCTACATCATTTTTGCTCTGGGGAAGGTATATGTTGGTATTTGCATGCTACAGAAGCTGATTCTAGGTGCTCACGTTGCCTCATAAAATTGGCTTAAGAAAGAGGTGCCCTAGTATAAAATCCAGTCCCAAATGTAAAATGGTTAAAATCATCCCATAAAAAGAAGTTTAGTATTACAGGAAATTTTACAACTTAAACTGTAATAAACAAAACAAAGGAAAAAAATGCCACTTTTTTTTAATTGGACTAACAATACATTTTTTGATTAGCTTTCAAAAGGTAACCCCTTCTTTTTCAGATCAGAAATGAAAAATGATGCCATATCAGAATATGTATGTGAAATATAAAAACATTCCAGTGAGTGTCTCATGGGGAAAGGTAGGCGTGAGAAACAGGGAGAGATGGATGGGTGATCAGAGGATGGCAAAGCAATATAATTTTATGGTTTTATAATGTGATAGGAAACCCAGATCTTTGTTTAGTCCTGGTTCATGGGTGTCAAAATATGTCATCATTTTAACTTCTAAGGTCTTACGTTCCTGGATGGTTTTAAAGCGTCTTTTTAGGATTCTCACCTTAACATCACTAATGTGGTGCTCTGGTCTGGCAAAATGCTATCCTACAGAGGTGTTACCCTGGTGTTTGATGTGGTGTCTGCGTAGGTTGACTAATGTCTTTAGTATCTGGCTTGTCTCTCCAATATAAAATCCTTCTTCGCATTTTTTTGTATTGAATAATATACACTACATTTGAAGATAAGCAAGTGTAGGATCACCTTATACTGAATGTTTTTCACAGTTAGTAACTGTGAGGTCCTGTGATATGTGTTGGCACAGTTTGCAGCTTGGTATATATACTGAATTAATGACTTTATGGTGAGAATACTAAAAGGAAAATTGTAAAACCATCCAGGAACCCAAGCCCTTTGAAGTTAAAATGATGAAATATTTTGGGACTAAACAAAGATCTAGGTTTCCTATCACATTATAAACCCTAGGACTAAACAATAATCTGGGACTCCCATCACATTATAAACCATAAAATTATATTGCTTTGCCAGTCTCTGATCGCCCATCCATCTCTCCCAGTTTCTCACCCTCTCCTACTTTTCCCCATGAGACTAAACATTTGAATGCTTTTTATGTTTCACAGAATATTCCGGTATGTGTCAACATTTGCTCACTTCTGAATTTCTGATCTGAAGAAGATATTGCTTTTGAAAGCTAATCAAAAATGTATTGTTAGTGCATCAAAAAGGTATCTTATTTTCTTTTCTATTTATTATCTTTAAAACTGGACTAAACACAGTTACCAAACCACTTTACTCAAAACTTAAACTGATATCACCTTTATTCAGGAAGCATATTTTGGAGAATGGTTTTTATAGTTCTTTTTAGCCTCCAACAGATAAGATGAGAGAAAGGCAGTAAAGCCATATTTAATATCTAAGCCAGGGACAGGTGAAAATTTTGTCCTGAGAGCTATGACCAGGGTGAGGGGCTGGTGGAGGCCCAAAGATGCCCTGGTAGAGAAAAGAAGAAATCCAACCAATGGGAAAATATAGATGTTTGTAGATTGTAACACAAGGTGTACCAACCCTATGCTCAGCAGTCTCTCTCTAAATTATCTCTCTTCTCTTGCAACACTGAAGACCTTGCCTCCTCCTTATCAGCTGCCACATACCAACACTGCTGCCTTTTCCTCTTGGTCTACAGCTCATGAGATGCCCTATTCAGGGCGTTAAGTCTCTCATGTCTACCAGTATGGGCTGATCACCACAAACACTCTGACCAGCTGCAAAGGCCAGTTTAAGAGAGTCCAGTGGTGTAGCTACATGGGGCCTGGGCCCCCGTAGATTTGGCCCTGGCCCCCTCCCGCCGCCAACCCGCCGTCGCCTACCTTTGCTGGCGTTGTACGTGCAGGACGTCAGAAACAGAAGGAAGCGTTTTGCGAGGAGGACCTCGGCTGGCGGGGGGTTGGGGTCCCCCGCCAGCAAAGGTAGGCGACCGCGGGTTGGCGGTGGGAGGGGCAAAGTTGGTGGTGGCGGGGTCGACAATGACTGGCGGGCGGGGTCGGCAGCAATGGGGCGCGGCGGGGGGGGGGGCTAAAATGTGCCCCTCACCTCAGGCTCTGGCCCCCCTCCCGCTGAAGTCTGGCTATGCCCCTGAGAGAGTCTGGCGGCTGGGCTGTACTTGGCCAGCAAAACACAGTCTGGCCAGCCCTGACATAGGCAGATCAATTAAATGAGATATGAAAAAAAAAAAAAAAAAAAAAAAAACGCTGTCAACATTTATACACCTAATAGGGAAGATGCCCTTTCTAAGTTGGTGGCCTTTGAGTGGGACCTGTGCTTTTGGGAAAAAGACTTCAATATCACTCAATAACTGCAATAGATAATGCAACCTTTAAGAGAGAGTCTGAGAGTAAAAATCAGATAACTAAAACACTTTAGGCTGTCCTTTTACCGAGCTTTGCTAGTAAATGAGCTTGGTGCATCCTTACATGGGTCTTTCCTATGCGCTGTCCATTTCTAGTGCAGCTATCAAAGAGAGCTTTTTTCTTTGTGTTTTATTTCTGGCAGTGTGCCAATGTTAGCATTAGCATGAGACAACACAAGGGTGGAAGATGCCACACAATGTTCACTGAATCAAGGCAAAATTTATTGTTCAGAAGTACAGGACAATGCTGGCAAACTGACCCAACACAGGCAGTGTTTCGGTAATCCTACCTTCTTCGGGAGTCCTTATTAAATCAGCTGTTAACAGCTTACACTGTAAATCAGGATGTGGTATATAAAAACTTAAACAGATGTAAAAAGCAATACTAACAGCAAACCACAATCTCTGAAGAGACGGCAAACTTTTGCCTTGATTCAATGAACATTGTGTGGCACCTTCCTTCCACCCCTGTGCAGATGCTGTGCTTTTTTGCGGAAGACTGAAAAAAAAATAAATGAACGTAGGAGCTCTTACTGCCTCCGATTTAATAGGCGCTAAGGGCTCCTCCGCGTTATGGACGCACTAGCCTGTTATATGCACGCACTAGAGTGCATCCATGCCCTTGACACACCCCTTCCAAAAAAATAAGTACTGCACGCTTAGTGTTCGCAGATGGCAAAACTAACGCAAAATGCTTTAGTGTGTCCTGCATTAGGCCCTTTTTCTTTCGCTAGGTGCATTTTACTGTCTAACTCAGCTTAGTAAAAGGGTTGCTGTTACTAAAATCAAATCAAACCCATATTAACCAAGAAGGATCAGTCTATCCAAAGAACAGCAAGTAGCACAACTCAGTTTCCAGTGTAAACAAACCACACTATACTGCTTTATGTGGGGCTTTCTTTCTATTTAAGATAGTAAAGCTGAATGAAGGAGGGAAGTCAGAATGATAAACTTTAAAAAAAAAAGCAAAAAACAAAAATGGAAACAGATAAAGGAAGAAAGAGCAAGCCAAATCTTCACTACTGGTTCCCAGACCCTAGAATGTAGTCCAAATCTCAAACCGCTGGATGTTTAGCATTTCTCCATACTAAATTTGGGTAGTAAATTCCAGGAAATTTGAGTGGATTAAGTTTTTTGCCAGTAAGCTGCCAAGCAACCTCTCATATATGATCTTTTTATATCGGCTTTTCCAGTAGCTAAAGGTAATATCAGAACAAAAAAATTCCATGATCCAGGGCAAATAGTAAATTCAAACCTTAAGCAACTAGTAAAAACTGATGGACTATTTTCCAAAAAAAGAAGAACAATGGGGAATGCTACCACACTATGATGTATCTCAGACCGACATGCTAAAAAAAAACATACCACCTGTACATAACTTCCATTTTATTTTCAACATGAAGGTATGAATAACATCATTAAGGTATGGAAAATAGGTTTGATGTGTTATACTTTTTTAAACTAGGGTGTAAAATTTGTATATCGGAAAACTCATAATCAGTTGACTAAGTAGATGCGCAAATAAAAATGGGAAAACCCCCACCCCCACCTGGCAGGACAGAAGGCATTTTCTTTAATGAGGAAGAAAAACCTCTAACCCTATCTTCATTCAGTTTGGAACATCTTTCACCTTCCTTTACATGTTTATTGATGGGTAGAGTTTATGGGGCAGCAAAGTATCTACGCTGGACATTAGCGCCACCCCCCACATGACCCACCCATACGCTGAGGTACACACCGCTCGTCATGCGAGATACTTTTGCAAGCTTCTTCATGATGTTATCCAGCCGGGACTGGGTGCTGTCCAACTCGTGTGAGAAATCATCCAGCATTCTGTAAAACAGAGGGGTGCGTGGCTCAGAACCCCAACTCATTGTTCATAAACAAAAACAAACATTTCTCTAGAAGCAAGAAATACTGAAAGAATGATCTGGGGACACAAGTTACAAACACAAAGCACCAACAAGCATTACACAAGGAATAATTCAATGCCCCCTATGAAAGCATACAGAGGTAGAGCCAATACCATGGACCTACAGTAGAAAACCATTTAGCCCCCCCCCCCCCCCTTTCAAGCCACTGGATTTTTGCATTATGGCTGGAGTGTAAGTGCAAAGAAGGAAAGATTCTTTCTAACTAAAATTTCAACTGTGGTGGATTGAAGCTGCTACCAAGCTGCTTTTAATTTATTCAAGGACTTAGGAAAAATGCGCATTCAGAACTTTATTGGTCTGACAGTTTCCTCTTGCTTTTAATGGAATGAGATCCGCTAGAGGAAGAGTACAGTGGACCTTCCTTCTCCTGCCTTTAAAATGCTTCCTGCCATGCAGCCCACTTACTGCAGCACCAATTCTCCAAATGAGCAGCATGAACTGTAGTTCCCTCTGGACCCCAGCCCAAGCACACCTCTAAGCCAGCCACAGGAGTTGCTCTTAACTGCTGACTGGGTCCTATGACCAGACTCTTGCTTGCCCTCCCCCCACAATAACCTTGGTCAACTCTGCACCCATTCTCCCGTAGGCATTCATGTTTCCCCGCTTTGTGAAGTACACTGGGGAAAGGTATCGTACCAAAGAAAAAGGTAGTAGATATGATTGACTACAAAAAGATAGAAGATGGAAGGAATACACTCTCTGCCCTCCCTACAGATACTCACACTGCCTGCTCATCAAGCTCACTGCCAATGCGCTGGGACATGTTCTTCAGCACCCCGATGCTCCCGGAGACCAGCTCCAACTGCTCATCCTGCTGCTCAACAATCAACTGGAGGATGGGTGGGGAAGAGACAAACAAAGCAGATTTACAAAACAATGTCCTCAGTCCAGGACAGCAAGCTAGGCTGCATCCATCCAAACCAAGCTCCTTATCTCAACTGCTGTGTACTTGACACAAATGCTCTGAGGAATTTTAATTTAATTTAGATATCTTGGACAGCTAAACTTATCTTCTCGTACATTTTCAGTTCACTACCCCCAATGTCTTCTCGCTTTACTACTAGTACTATTTAGCATGTCTATAGCGCTACAAGGCATACGCAGCGCTGTACAAATATAGAAGAAAGACAGTCCCTGCTTAAAGAGCTTACAATCTAATAGACAAAAAATAAATAAAGTAAGCAAATCAAATCAATTAATGTGAACGGGAAGGAAGAGAGGAGGGTAGGTGGAGGCGAGTGGTTACGAGTCAAAAGCAATGTTAAAGAGGTGGGCTTTCAGTCTAAATTTAAAGGTGGCCAAGGATGGGGCAAGATGTAGGGGCTCAGGAAGTTTATTCCAGGCATAGGGTGCAGCAAGACAGAATGCGCGAAGTCTGGAGTTGGCAGTAGTGGAGAAGGGAACAGATAAGAAGGATTTATCCATGGAGCGGAGTGCACGGGAAGGGGTGTAGGGATGGACGAGTGTGGAGAGATACTGGGGAGCAGCAGAGTGAGTACATTTATAGGTTAGTAGAAGAAGTTTGAACAGGATGCGAAAACGGATAGGGAGCCAGTGAAGGGTCTTGAGGAGAGGGGTAGTATGAGTAAAGCGACCCTGGCGGAAGATGAGACGGGCAGCAGAGTTTTGAACCGACTGGAGAGGGGAGAGGTGACTAAGTGGGAGGCCAGCAAGAAGCAGATTGCAGTAGTCTAAACGAGAGGTGACAAGGGTGTGGATGAGGGTTTTGGTAGAGTACTCGGAAAGAAAGGGGCGGATTTTACGGATGTTGTAAAGAAAGAAACGACAGGTCTTGGCAATCTGCTGGATATGAGCAGAGATGGAGAGAGAAGAGTCAAAGATGACCCCAAGGTTTTGAGCTGAGGAGACAGGGAGAATGAGAGCGCCATCAACAGAAATAGAAAACGGGGGAAGCAGAGAAAGAGATAAGTAAATAATGCCCTTAAAGCCCATTTTGTCTGCTCAGCCCCAAGGCAGTAACCCAAGGTCTATCTATCTAGTCTCCAATTTTACCCTCAAAATTAGGAATTCACCATTATTAACCCATGCTTTCTTCAATTCTGTTATTTTGCTTCCACCATAAGAAAAGCCACACGGAGTCAGACCAAGGTTCATTGATCACACCATCCTAGCCAGCTCAGATCACAAGTACCCAATGGCAGGGCTGCTGGAGGGGGGGGGGGGGGGCAAGATTACCTAGGGCCCAATACATGTGATTTGGTCTCTCCCTTTCACCTGCATGATATATGCAGGCTCAATTTCAAAGCACTTAGCCTTCCAAAGTTCCATAGGTTTGAAAATATGCTTCATGACCTCTCAAACATCCACATACCTTTTAAATAGCAGATTTTCACTGGCAGTAAGCAGCAACTAAAACACACTGCTCATGTTGGCCCCACAGCCTTCTCTCTGATGCAACTTTCTGTTTCCGCATAGGCGGGAATACATCAGAGGGAAGGCTGTGGGGTCAATGCGAGCATTATTTATCAGTCACTGCTTACTGCAAGCAAAGATCTGCTATTTACAAGGTACGCAGGAGAGACAGGTGTGCTACTACTGGGTGGGCCTGAGCCCACCCTTGGCTATGCCACTGCACAAAACAGAGTGTCAGGTCATTAATTGTACTGGTTCCATTCTTGAGAGCCCTTGGTGATTCTTTTGGACTGTTTATGCTCTGTACTCTGACCTTCTCCATTGTATGGTGTTACCCACTGTTGGAAACAGGATACTGGGCTTGATGGACCTTTTGACTGTCCCAGTACGGCAACGCTTATGTTTTATTTGGGTTTCTAGCAGCTATAGAACACTGGGCTGAAAATGTCAACATATTGTGTGCAATGACTCCACCACCTCTGTCTTGGTGGCGACTGCTAGCATAGAATCTAGCATGAGAACATAAGAATAGCCATACCAGGTCAGACTTATGGTCAATCCAGCCTTGTTTCCAACAGTGGATAATCCAGGTCACAAGTACCTGGCAGAATCCCAAATAGTAGCAAAATTCCATGCTACCAATCCCAGGGCAAGCAGTGGCTTTCCCCATGTCTAGCTCAATAGCAGACTATGGACTTTTCCTTCTGAAGCTTTTCTAAATCTTTTTTAAACCCAGATAAACAACTACCATTAACAAATCCTCTGGCAACAAGTTCCAGAGCTTAACCAATCGTTGAGTGAAAAAATATTCCCTCCCATTTGTTTTAAAAGTATTTCTACGTAATTTCATTGAGTGTCCCCTAGTCTTATTATTTTCTGAAGAGAGAAAAAAAAATTGATTCACTTTAACCGTTCTCCACCACTCAGGATTTTATAGACCTCAATCATACTTCCCCTCAGCCATCTCTTTCCAAGCTGAAGAACCCTAATCTCGTTAGCCTTTCATCATATGAGAGGAGTTCCCTCCCCCTTTATCATTTTGGTCACTCTCCTTGGAACCTTTTCTAATCCGCTATATCTTTTCTGAAATACAGTGTCCAGAATTGAAGGAAACATTCAAGTGAGGTCTCACCATGGAGCGATACAAAGGCATTATAGTATTCTTGATCTCATTTACCATCCCTTTCTTAATTCCTAGCATCCTGTTTGCTTTTCTTGGCCACATACTGCACACTAGCAGAATATTTCAGCATATTGTCTACAATTTATTTATTGTTATATTTATATCCCACATTTCCCCACCTATTTACAGGCTCAATGTGGTTTACATAGTACCGGTAAAGGCATTCGCCAAGTCCAGTAGAGGAACAAATACAATTAGATGTTAGGGTTATAGGGTAGGTAAGATGCTGGCACATTAGGGGTTGAAGATAGGAAGGGGGCAGATAATGTCCAATACGATCGTTGGTATTGATGTGTTGCAGAGTTGAGGCATTTATGTTGGGTCGGTAGGGTTATGCTTTTCCGAACAGGTAGGTCTTTAGTGATTTCTGAAGTTTAGATGGCCATAGATTGTTTTCACAGCTTTTGGCAGTGCGTTCCATAGTTGTGTGCTTATGTAGGAGAAGTTGGACGCATAGGTTGTTTTGTATTTGAGTCCTTTGCAAATTGGGTAGTGGAGATTCAGGTAAGTCCAAGATGAACTGGTTTGATTTCTGGATGGGAGATCAATCAAGTCAGTCATGTAACCTGGGACTTCACTGTAGATGATCTTGTGGACCAGGGTGCAGGTTTTGAAGGTGATGCGTTCTTTGATCGGAAGCCAGTGCAGTTTTCACGGGGGGGGGTGTGGCACTTTGGAATCATGTTTTACCAAATATCAACCTGGCTGCTGTGTTTTGGGCTTTCTGGAGTTTTTTTATGAGTTGTTCTTTACATCCCACATAGATTCCACTGCAATAGTTAGCGTGGCTTAATACCATTGTATTAGGTTACGGAAAATTTCCCTTGGGAAGAAAGGTTTTACACGTTTTAAGTTTCCACATTGAATTAAACATTTTCTTTACTGTGGAGTTTACTTGGGCCTCAAGTGTAAGATTGCAGTCAATTGTAATGCCTAGTATTTTGAGCAGACTATCTGAAATGGGGAGGGTATGATCTGAGGTGGTTATGGTTGTGGGTTTGTAATTATTGTGTTGGGATGAGAGGGTAGGCAGTGTGTTTTATCAGTGTTCAGTTTCAGTTGAAATGAGTTTGCCCATGAGTCCAAGGTGTTCAAACCACACTTGATTTCATTGGTGATTTCTAATAGATCGTGTCTGAAAGGGATGTAGATTGTGACATCATCAGCATAGATGAACGGGTGGAGACCTTGGTTGGATAAGGACTTGGCCAAAGGAATCATCAATATATTAAAAAGTATTGGTGACAATGGTGAACCTTGAGGTACTCCGCAGTCTGATTTCCACATTGGTGATAAGTTTGTGTTAGATTTTACTTGGTATGTTTCTCTTGGGTGCCAGCTCCTAAGGTGGACCCCAGCATCAAGTAACTATGATTCAGATTATTCTTCCCAATGCACATCACTTTGCATTTGTCCACATTAAATTTCATCTGCCATTTGGATGGCAAGATCCTCCTGCAATATTTCACAGTGTTGTAAGAACCTTGAATAGTTTTGTATCATCTGCAAATTTAATCACTTCACTCGTTCTGATTTCCATTTATAAGTATGCTAAATAGCACCGGTCACAGAACCAATCCCTGCGGCACTCCATTGTGCACCCTCCTCCACTGACAGAAATTACCAGGGGCAGACTGAAAGTGGTCTGGGCCTCCCGCCCGGCCGCTGCCCAACGCCCCCCCCCCCCTCGCCGAAGTACCCGCCATCCCAGTTCTTTCCTGCCCGCTATGCTGCTATTCTCCCGCCCGCAGATGCAAATTTCAAAAACTGACATATTTCAATCACTATACTATAGGTTAACAAGTAATGGAAAATATGATACCATTTTATTGGACTACATACATTTTCTAATTGACTTCCTGAGGCCAAAACCTCTTTCCTCGGGTCAGGACAGTATACTGCTGTTAAGGTATTCTGTTCTGACATGAGAAAGGAGGGTTGGGTCTCCAAACATTAGTCAAAAATGTATTAAAATTAGTCCAATAAAGATATCACCTTATTTCTATTTTCTGTATTAACACAGCTACTACACTAACTTTATCCTAAACTAAAAATAAAATTCACTTTTTCTTACCTTTGTTGTCTGGCCATTTACTTTTTCTAATTTTGTTGGTCCCGGTCTCTTGTTTCTTCTTTCCTTGATCTCTTCTTAACTCTCGCCAGTGTCCACCCCTCTCTCCCCCCTTTCCATCCAACATCTGCTCCCTCTCTCTCTTTCCCTCCCCTTTCCATCCAGCGCCTGCCCCCTCTCTCCCCTTTCCATCTAGTGTCTGCCCCCTCTCTACCCCCTTTCCATCCAATGTCTGCCCCCCTCCCCCTTTTCATCCAGCATCTGGCCCCTCTCTCTCACTTCCATCCACTCAGGCCCCTCTCTCTCCCCAGTTCCATCCAGCATCTGCATTTTATCTGCCCTTCCATCTGGCTTCTATCCCCTCTCTCCCCATTTCCATCTGGCATATGTCGCTTCTCTCCCCCTCATCCAGTGTCTGTCCCTCCTCTCCCTCCCCCCTCCATCCAGCATCTGTCCCATCTTTTCTCCCTTCCATCTGGCATCTGTCCTCCCCCCCTTCATCCAGTTTCAGTCTTTTTTTCAGCCCCATAACACCCAACAGACACCCCCACTATCACTGGCACATTAGGCTCCCCCACTCCCACCCAATAACCCCCTGCCGCAGCCACCACTGCTGCTGTTTCAGAAGGCGGTAAAAATAGAAAAAAAAAAAAAAAAAAAAAAAAAGACCGCGGGGCCGCATACTCGTGGCAGACTGGCTCTGCCCTGGAACATGAAATTGTCAGAGGAAGGCAGGACTGGCAGCTGCAAACAGGAACAGTGTGGCTCCACTTTTGTTGTTGTTGTTGTTTTTGCCGCCACTGCTGTAACAGAAGCAGCAGCAGTGGTGGCTGCAGCAGGAGGATATTGTGTGGGAGTGGGGAGAGCGGCGGGCATACGGGTAGAGCCTCTGGGCCCTCAGGCACTGCCCGGTTGCCCGAATGGTCAGTCTGCCCCTGGAAATCACCATTTAACCCTACCCTCTGTTTTCTGTCCAATAACAAATTCCTAATCAACAACAGAACATTGTCGCTTATGTCATGACTTTTTATGTTTAAACTTTTTTATTATCGAAAGGCACAATACAATGCAACTTGGAGGCTTCATACAACAAAGTTCAGTTTTCCATTCAGCATTGCAATAACATTATATCTGCTTCATTCACTGAATCTCATTTTTCTGTTCCCCTCCCCCCCTCAACCCCCTCCCCACCTTATATCATTATTGTCCACAATTGTTAAAAGAAAGTCATAACACATTAACAATATAACACAACTTTTGCTTTGGCAAATATACAATTGTTAATCAACCATTGTTATACCGTGATGTAAAGTGATCAGCTTATCACACTAATGTAATTCAAAACCTCTTATTCCTCTATCCCCTTCCCTACACCCTCCTCCCACTCTTCCCTATTAACCCCCCCCCCCACCCCCCTTGACTAACTCAAATTAATATATCCCAATATTGTAGTGATGTATGGTTCTTTTATAAAGTATTAATGACCAAACTTCGGCCTCTCTGTGTCATTTTTTCCAGGTAGCTACCCCATGTTTTAAGAAACCTTATTTTCCTTTTGTATTGTCCTTTAACTTCTTTCGCCTCCCACACTAACAACTGATGCACCCTGTTACGCCAATGCCAGTAAGGTGGTGAACTGGCTACAGTCCAATATTGCATAATACATTTTTTCGCCACCAGACATAACTTTCGATATAATAATGTTTTGTCAGCATTGAGTCTTAAAGGTTCATCCTTCAAATCTAATATCAACTGTCGTGGATTCATGGCTATTCTACTACCCAAAACATGTGACAGGTAAGTAACTATTTGTCTCCAATATCTCTGTAGTACTACACACCCCCATATCGCATGGTATAAAGTATTGTCATGTCTATTACATTTCAAACAGAGCGCTGTCTCTATACCCCCTGATTTATATAATTGTACCTGAGTAAAATAAGCTCTGTAAATTATTCGATACGCGCATTCCCTGTAATCTGCGCCCCCAATTATTCTTGGTATATTTTTTATCTGCGCAGTAATATCCCATGATTCCAAATTACAACTCATATCTTTTTCCCATCTCTGTCTAATCGTGGTTGTCTCCTTCAATGGAGCCAGCTCCCACAACTTCCGATGTATCTGGGATATAGATGGGGCGTTTTCAGATCTCTCATCAAAGAATTTTTTGATTTTGTTGCCCAGTTTACACTGCAATGCTGTTTTATCTAATGTTTGTACATAATGTTTAAGTTGACAGTGCGCGTATACATCACCCCAGACCTGCTCCCTCTGAGCCAATAGCTGTGACAGTGGCAGTATGTCTCCTCTCTCTCCCAGTACATCAGCTATACAAGTAACACCTGCCTGTGCCCACCTATCAAATGTTTTATTTTCCAACCCGGGCACGAAAGACGGATTTCCCCTAATGTTTAAATACTCAGTTACTCTTGAGTCTCCCCCCAATAGTTCCCCTAAGAATCTCCACGCTGCTCTAAGTGATAATATCAGAACATTTTGTCTAAGTCTATACGGTATCTCCTTTTTCTGTAAATGTGCTAATGTTATCCCATGATATGGACTATATAACGCTTCCTCCATCTCTAGAGGTGTGTGTTCCTGGGTTTGGTATAGCCAATCTCGTATTTGGCGCAGAAGGCATGCCATATTATAAAACTTTATATTAGGTATTCCCAGGCCCCCTTGCCTCCATCCCCCCAACATATGTTTCAACTGCATCTTAGCCCGTTTTTTTGCCCAGCAGAATCTAGATATCAATCGATATAAGCGCTTAATGTCATGACTTTTTAATTTTTTCAGGAGTCTCTCATGAAGAACTTTGTCAAATGTTTTCTGAAAATCTAGATACACTACATCAACCGGCTCACCTTTATCCACATTTATTCACGCCTTCAAAGAAATAAAGCAAATTGGAGAGGCAAGACTTCCACTGGCTGAATCCATGCCAACTCTTGTTTGTCTATGTGCTCTATAATTTTATTCTTTATAATAGTTTCCACTATTTTGCCTGGCACTGAAGTCAGGCTTAGCCATCTGTAACTTCCCGGATCACCCGTTACTCTTTAAAAAAAAAAATTAGAATTACATTGGCCACCCTTAAATCTTCAGATATTATGGACAATTTTAACAGGATATAGATCACTAACAGCAGATCAGCAATTTCATGTCTGATTTCTTTCAGTACTCTAGGGTGTGCGCCTTCCAGTCCAGGTGATTTATTACTCTTTAATGTGTTGATTTGGCTCAGTATGTCTTCCAGGTTCACTGAGATTTCTTTCAGTTTCTCCGCATAGTCACCCTTGAAAACTATTTCTGGTACAGGTAGACCTATTAAATCTTCTTCCATAAAGACCAAAGCAAAGAATTCATTCAGTCTCTCCGCTATGGCCTTGTCCTCTCTGAGTGCCCCTTTTGCTCCTTCATGATCTAACAGTTCCACGGATTCCCTCGCAGGTTTTCTGCTTCTGATGTATCTGAAAAGGTGTTACTATGAGTTTATGTCTCCACGGCAATTTTCTCTTTTAGCCTTCTTTATCAATGCTTAGCATCTAATTTGCCAGAGCTTATGTTGCTTCTTCATTTGGGTCCTTTTTCCATTCTTTGAAGGATGTTCTTTTGGCTCTAATAGCCTCTTTCACTTCACCTTTAACCATGCTGTCGTTTGTTCTTTTCCACCTTTGTAAATATATGGAATACATCTAGTCTGGGCTTTCAAGATGGTAATTTTAAACAACGTCCATGCATGATTTAGAGTCTTATTTACTAAGCAACGCTAAGGGCACATGTGCACTAAAGATGCCCATAGAAACATAAGGGTGACTCTAGCGTTTACAGCTTGCTAATTTTAGTGCGCACTAAAAACGCTAGCGCACCTTAGTAAACAGGGCCCCTAAAGTCCTAACCTTTGTGGCCAATCCTTTTAGCTTCTTTTTAAGCTTTTTCCTCATTTTATCATAATTGCCCTTTCGAAAATTAAATGCTGCTACGGTAGACTTCCTTTGTGACTTCACTTCAGATATTAGCTCAAATTTGATCATGTTATGATCACCATTTCCCAGCTGACCCAACACCATTACCTCTTGTATTCCACTAAAGACCAGATCCAAAACAGCAACCCCTTTTGACAGTTCCTGGACCAGTTGCTCCAAGAAACAGTTATTTATTACATCTAGGAATTTTCTCTCTCTAGCACTCTCTGATGTAACATTTATCCAGTCAATATTGGAGTATTTGATATCACTCTTTATTATACAGTTGCCTAATTTTCCAGCTTTCCTAATTTCTATAAACATTTCTTCATCTGTCTGTTTGTTCTGTCTTGGCAGACAGTAATACAACCCTACCAGTATACCCCTTCCCTTCACACATACGATTTCAATCCATAAGGATTTCACATTGCTTTCTGTTTCATGTAGAATATTTATTTTGTTTGACTCAATTCCCTCTTTAACACTGATACCTGTAGTTGGGATTATTTTCCCTGGGTGCATCATTTTATACTTGTCCATATTAAGTTGCATCTGCCATTTAGATGCCCAGACTCCTAGTCGCAAAAGATCCTTCTGCAGTTGCTCACATTCCTTTGCTTGAATAATTTTGCGCCCTGTTCAAATGCGATCACTTCTCCAGATCAATTATGAACATGTCAAACAGCAAAGTCCCAGCAGAGACTCTTGGGGCACTCCACCAATGACCCATGTGATTAACCATTTAGTTCTACTCTCCATTTCCTCTCTCGTAACCTATTATCAGTCTACAACAGGACACCAATTCCTATCCCATGACTTGTTTAATTTCTTGAAGTCTTCCAGGAGGGTCTGTGTCATCTTTCTGAAAATCCAAATGCCACCAGATCAGCCAGCTCTGTTTATCCATTTTTTTGAAGGTGAATAAACAAACAACAGTAAAGCAAAACTTGCTTTTGCTAAACCTATGCCAATTCATTCCCATTAAGACATATTTATCTGTATGGTCAGTATTATTTATTTATTTTTAAGGATAACTTCTACCATTTAGCTCTGAAACAGCATCAGGATGACTGATCTATAGTTTCTAAGACTCTTTGTAAAATTTAATGTTGCACTGCCCACCTTCCAGGCCTCAGGTATTATGGTTATTTTTAATGACAGCTCAGGGACACAAGCAATAGGTTAATATAAGGGTCCTTAATCAAGTCCTAGGGACACACCCAGCCAGTCAGGTCTTCAGGATACCCACAATAAATATGCATGAGAAAAATTTGCATTCACTACCTCCATTAGGAGTAGCCTAGTGGTTAGTGCAGTGGACTTTGATCCTGGGGAACTGAGTTCAATTCCCACTGCAGCTCTTTGTGACTCTGGGCAAGTCACTTAATCCTCCATTGCCCCTGGTACAAAATAAGTACCTGAATATATGTAAACCGCTTTGAATGTAGTTGCAAAAACCTCAGAAAGGCGGTATATCAAGTCCCATTTCCATTTTTTCCGTGCTACCTCCATTATATGCACATCTATCTCATGCACATTCATTGTGGGTATCCAGAAAACCTGACTTACTAGCTGCGTCCCGAGGACTGGGTTGAGAACCCCTGGGTTAATATGATGATTTGTTACTCTTTAGTTTGTCAGTTTGCTTAGTTATATCTAGATTTACAGTGATTTGCTTTAGTTGCACCAATTCATCACGGTCAAAGAATGTTTCTGGTGCAAAGTACAACCCTGACATCCTCCTCTATAAAGACAGAGGAAAAGAATTTATTTAGCTTTTCTGCTGTTAATCTAAGTTCCCTTCTGGCTTTCTAACCACACATTGAATTAACTGATTTTAACTCCAAGTCTCTCTTCTTCCCAAGTTTTCAGAAACACACTCTCTCAGCAAAACAATACACACATCCATATTCCTGGCTAGAAGAATCCATCTAAAGGAAGGAGGCATCACCCTTTTAGCGAAGAAACATTTTCTTATGTTACTCCCAAGTCTAAACTCTTCTGGCTTCATTTCATACCAACTTCTTCTAGGATCTCCCTTCCTCTAGAAACCGCTTATTTTTTCAGCATTACATATAACTCTGAGGCATAAAAATATATCTCAGTTGTATCCCTCTGCCTTTTTTTTTTTTCTTTCACAGAATTCATATGCCAAGTCTCACTTCACAGGCCGTTGATGCTGTCTAGTTTGATAGCTCTTCTCGCGACTACCTCTGCTGTCTTTTGGAGTTTTGCCTGCAGAATTTGACACTGGCTGAGATTCCTCCAGTGACCTGTACACAGGCATTATCACCTCTTTTTCAGCATACTTTCCCACAGGGAAACTCACATTACAAAATTGCTATGTCTGTGTGTCTGCATGTCACTTTTTATAAACCTTTGACACTTAGGTGAGGATTAAAATCCCTGCGCTGTTCCGAACAGCGCTCTAAAAAGCACTGGAATGGCACCGGGGCAATAATGCCCTTATGATCAAAGCTAACAGCAAGCAAATTCATGCACGCTATTAGCTCTGATCATAGGGGTACTTCTGCGTGAGGATGTGCCTGGGCATGAGTCCAAGGTACAAATCCTCCCACAGACGCTGTTTGACAGTTCCGGGCTGTCAAAAAAGAAAAGCCTGGACCTGTCAAACGTTCCAAGGGGCTGGCGGTCCAGTGAACCTCCAGACCCTCCCCCCCCCCTCACTCGACAGAAGAGCCCCCCAACCCAGCTCCCCTGACGGAAAACGACCCAACTCCCCACCCACAATGACAGACGAGAGGGCTGGACCATCAGCCCTCCCCTGGTGGTCTAATGCACCCCCTTACCCCAACCAGACCCCCCACGCCCCCAACAGAAGAAAGAGCTAGAGGTCCGATGCATCTCCAGCCCTCCCGGTGGTCTAGTGGCACCATACCTTCAAATGACGGAGGAGGGAGAAGACTCCCTCCTCATTCCAGTGCCGCACTCATAATTGCGGCACCCTGCCCTGCCCAGTGTATCCTGGGATGTGCTGGGCAGGGCTTCCCTACCAAATATTTCCTTATATAGTAGGAAAGTCCTGCCTAGTGCATCCCAGGATGCATTAGGCAGGACAGGGTGCTGTCAGTTTGAGGAGCTGCCTGCAGTGGTAGGTTGCGGGGGGAGGGGGTCCTGGTGCCAGTGAGGAGGGATAGATGTCCCACTGGTCTTTTAAGGGTTTTGGGGGAGGGGCCTGAGGTCCTTCCAGGCCTTGTGTTTGGGGAAGGGGGGGGGGGGGGGGGGGGGCGCTTACATTTGACAGGTCTGGAAGAAAATCCCAGACCTGTCACACCTCTTCCTGCTGGTCTCTCCCATTCGTCTCTTACTCGGCAAACATTAATTCCAGCTCCGAGCTGGTGTAGGGTTTTCAGCGGGAGCAGCGCTCTTTTGTGTTGCCTGATCATAAAGGAAGGAATACAGGAGATCATCGTTTGCATGCATTTGCATGTAATTAACGGTCAGAGCAAGACAGCACATTGTTACACGTGCTCGCCAGCTCTGATCGGGCAGGAGCAAACGTGGGCGCTAGTACGGCGCTATTGGCCTCGAGCACCCGTGTTTTGTTTTTGATCATCTGCCTATTAAAATCCCTGCCTCTTTTTCCATCCTATACAGAAACAGATCAGATCAGTTCAGATGAAATCTCAAAGAATCTGGCACACACTGTTCTGCCATTGGTCAGTAGCTAGAACCATAAGCACATTTCTCTACCAACATTACATGTTCAAACATTTCTTTGTTTCTAGTTGTGATACCTCTTCTTGCGCATTCTTCTAGTTTCTGCCATCGCATTGTTCTGCCACTCAGAGTGGACATGATCGCCTTTTCTCTCCAAACTGGTGGACATCTACACCTTCAATCGCCTCCTCCATATACAAATCTATTTGGATTTCTGTATCCCAAATGCATAACTCCACACATCTTTGCAGGAAATATTAGTTGCCAGTTTGTGACCATTACTTAGACTTTATGGACCTCCCCCCATGCAGCCCCTGCTCTGCCTGACAGCTGTGGCTGCATGTTATCCATTTCCCTTCAACACTCAGCCCATCAGATAGAGGGAATCTTTGTCAGCCCTGCTACTGCCAGTGTTTCACCAGACACATCACCTTACCTGCTGCTGCGACTGCTGCTCCTCTATGAAATGGGAGTTGGCCAACTGCAACTCCTGATCTAGACGGCTGTATTTATCTGCCCTGGAGTTCCAGCTTGGGCCCGTGCTCTCTCCTAGCAGTGCCTAAAAACAGTGAAGAAGGAAAAGGAGACTGTGATCAAGAATGGAGAAGAGGAAAACAATTACGGAAAATGCATTCATAGGGAAGGATGTTGTAATTAAGAGGTTGGACATGTCAAGGGAGGGCTACCAAAAGCAAACGCTGCTCCTGAAATTCAGCAGGGTATTTCACTGGCAAAAGCGTCCCGTATCTGAAATGGCCTGGTGCTAAGACACTCAAAACAGTGTTTCCATTCTTCATATTTGAAAAAGAAAGGAACTTAAAACAAGCCTGAATCTTTTAGGCTTCTTGACCTTTGAGGTTTACTACACCTCAAAAACTGCATATGATGTCACGTGCACTAGAGTCCAAGTGACCCAGGCAATACATGCAAGATCATTTGGCATCATTTGTTAGTGTGGTGATTTCTGAGAAAATCATCTGATCATGTTCAAATGAGAAATAAGAATTTAGGTGCTGGCCCCAGTGGCCGTGTTGTACAGTGTCACACAAACAACATGGGTTGGATTAGCAGGTCAGATTTCTGTTCATTGGGGGCCGAAGAGGCATCGTTTACAGCCCCTGGTGGGACGGAGCCCTAGTAATCAAGCAACAGCAACATCTAGTGACTGGGTTTAGGGTTCCTGAAGGTTCTTCAGGGAACCACCCTGTTCAGGGAAGTCACTGCAGTGATTGGGGTGAGTTGGGAGGCACAGAAAATGGGGAATATGAAAGCTGGTTTGTGAGCTATAACCCAATAAAAACCTGTTCCAGTTGTGATGAAAGAAACTGATGTGCAAAAATCCTGTTTCTTTTTTTCAAAGGGGATGTTTGGGAATTGGGCATGTATAATAAAAGTGATGTTTCCTTTCAAAGGTCGGGTATACCTACAAAATGAATGTGATCTTATTCCATCACCTACACTATAAAAAGAGTCAATGCCAAGATTGCCAACTCATGAAGAAATTATTTACCAACAGCATGCCTGATTTTGCTGACAACCTGGCTTACTTTATAGAAATAGTACATAATGTGAATGCCTTCACAATACCAGTTCCAAGAGATAGAGCAGTCACAGAATTGAGCTACATTAAATCTCATGTTCTCCTGGTGACCTGTTTCTGTCTGCACAGTGCGGTTGGTACAATTCTGTATTAGGCACCTCCTGCCAACATGGGGAGCCCATTACCACATGCCCAATGCTGCAAGGTATAGGACTACTTTAAAAAGTCAGTGTTTGTTTAAATCGAGCATTTTTTTTTTTTTTTAATGACTATCGGAAAATTTACTAACAGTTGGTAATCCAAAACAACAACAAAGAATAAGTAAAATAAAAACTGTATGCGGCTTTAGGAGTCAGCGAATAAAACTGCACTCACCTGTCGATTTTTCCTTTCAGACAATGCCTGCACTGATGGATTTGACATCTGGTCTTTCATTTCCTAGTTATTCACACACAACAAATTATACATGATATAAAATTAAGTTAGAGATAATTAGGAATTTGCTTTTTCTGTAATTAATAAAAACAGAGTAAAATGGTTCATGACATTTATATTTTTTTTCACCTTACAAATAAAACCTCATGGAAACCAAGCATTGAGGGAAGTTCTGAAGCCTCTGGGGAGGTAAAGCTTTATATAAGCGGTTCCCAAAGCTGTCCAGTGGAGGTAGTGCATGCAAATTTAACTCATGAATATTCATTGCAGATATCCTGAAAACCTGACTGGCTGGGGAGTTCCCAGGACAGTTTTGAGAACCACTAAAATGAGACCAACTGAAGAACACAGGCAGAGAGGTTCACTGGTGGCAACATACCAGCCAGAAATCCAGTGGCATAAATTCCATGCAAGCAACCCCTACAAAATAACAGGGGGAAAAGGAGAGAACCAAAAACAAGACTCTGCTGTGAAGAATGAGTCTGGAACAGTGATCAGGACTAGTGCTGCAGCAGCAATCAGACTGAAAACCAGCATGTGAGCTGGTGCATGCTCTTACAGTCCCTGCAGTGGCCCCATTCTTGCCACCTGAATGGGCTTCCTGTTACTAAGGAAACCTATGTAAGGGGTAAGGCAGACGGAAGTTCAGTTATTGCATCAAAACCAGCCTAAAATCCTTTTTTGGCTCAATTCTGGTTTCAGCCAAAAGCTTATTTGAATTTACAACCGTTTCCAGCTTTGCTCAGCAAATAAACAAAGGGAAGAGAAGATCCCCCAAACACACAACCCCCAAAAGGAAGAGCGAAGGATGACTAACAAGGGCAATTGTTAATTGAAATGTAGACAGTAGACTGGTTACCTTTCAATAATAAATGATTTCCCTTGTGTTGGAACTCGATTGGTCTTCCCCATTCTTCCTTTTTTTTTTTTTCCAGTTTCAGTCAAAAATTACTGTTTTCGGTGGAAACTGAAATTTATGCTATGTCCCATTCCCTCCCTTCCTCATTCCCCATGAAAAGGAGTTGCCCTTCTTTCCGGAACCCCCACCCCTCCAAAGTGCCTCCCACCAAACCTGTAGACCCTCCGGGCCTACCTTACAATCCCTAGTGGTCTAGGGGTGTGGTCAGGGAAGGGGCGATTCCTAGTCACTCCCTGCCCATGCTGGCTCTGTGGCACCCCGACATAATAGCTCTGGCAAAATAGCCCCGACAAAACAGCCTGGTAACAAAATAGCCCTTGACAAAATGGCCCCTCTCACAAAACAACCCCTAGGCAAAAATGCAGTGCCATATTCTGGGCAGCCTGATCAGGAGGCTGGCAAGGGGCTAATTTGTCAAGGGCTATATTGTGTGCAGGCCGTTTTGACAGTGGCTGTTATGTCAGGGGCTATTATGTTGGGAACCTTTTTTGTTTGGAGCTTTTCTATCAGGGCTATTTAGACTGGGTACCTGGCTTCTGTTCTCAAAATGGCCGGGGGAGGGAAGGGCTACTCTCTGCATTCTTTTTTTTTTCTTCATGTGATTGCAATTAATGTAGTTATGATCATGTATAGTATTTATATGGTAAATAGAGTGCTCCAAATAAATGTTTTTAATACAAAAATTTAGAAGGAATTAAGTCTACAAATTTGGGATAATAAGCTCCTTAAGGATTAGTCTCTCTGTTGAGTTATAAAATCAGCTGTCACTCCGGGTGTGGCGTGATGTCAGCCTTTGTAAAAGTACCGTGGATTTTAGTTTGTTCATTAGTTTTGTTTGGAGGTAAAAAGCGGTCTTTCATTGTTTAAATTATTATATTAAATTCTGGCTTTGATGCTATCTGGATGATTCTAAAGTATTTCCAGGCTCTGTTGGGTATGATAAAGATGCAGTGCTTTTGTATGAAACTTGTGGCGTGTGGAAGCTAGATCCTACAGAGTGGAACCTACCGTGATTGTTTTCAAGCACAAGTACTGCTCAGCTTATAATGTTAGTAGGGGAATGATATTAATGCAGTTTATTAGAAAATAAATTGAGCAGTGTGTATTGCACTTGACTAATTTTTCAGAGCATACAGTCCTTGCATTCAGAGATCCTTTTACTAAGCTGCAGGAAAAAGGGCCCTGCACTAGCGGCGGGCGCCGTTTTTCCCGCAGCAGGTAAAAAAAAGCCCCCAGACACAAATGGTCATACGGTAAGAGAACTCTTACCGAATGGCTATGCGGGAGCCCTTACCGCCACCCACTGAGGTGGCGATAAAGGCTCCCATGTTAACCCAGCAGTAACCGGGCAGTGTGCAATGCCGGATTATTGCCGGGTTATCACCGCGCAAGCCATTTCCAGGGGTTTTCTTTTTCCTCTGGAAATGGCACGCGCTCAGACGTTGGGCCAGCAGTAGTCCCGGAAGAGCAAACGGTAAGCCCGCGTTGGGCTTACCACCGCTCTGTAAAAGGGCCCTTCAGTAACATCAATCTGCTTACTTCTGGTAGCACCACGAGGATGAGCAGAAGGCGATTCTCTAAGCTTCCGGACCTGATCCCCAAACTGCTGTGCTACGAGGTGACAGAGCCCTGAATTTGAGTATGCAATTTGTCGGAAGGTGGCTGAACACATGGCAGCATTACCCCAGATCTCACTATCAATTACATGGCTTCAAAACTGACAAAGAGAGATTGGAAGACACGCTTGACCGAATTTAAGATGGCAGGTTCCATATGCTCACTGGGAACGTCATTAGACTCATAGTTGGCAGAAGTTTCAAAAGAAGTTGCTGCTATAATAGTGAAAACACAGGACATCAATCTGCTTTTTTACTCTGGATTGTGTATCAGGCTGGTATTACACCCACACCTATGTTAATAATAATCTGTATCACAGTTTGTCTTTATGTTTTATAACTTAATTAAAAACAGAAAATGTCCCAATGCTACTTTCTCTTGTTATTTGTGCAGTTTGGGTAAGCATAAAAAGCTGGTAATGATTTTTTTCACAAGTTCTCACAAAGTTCCTTTCTCAGAGGATAACTACATATACACTTTCTTGGGAACCTAAACATGCCAGACTTGTTAGGAAGTTCTTCTTAAAATGGCTCTCCCAGTTGTCAGCATGTGCTTGCAGTTCCTGGGAAAAGTAAATGATACATACCTGTAGCAGGTGTTCTCCGAGGACAGCAGGCTGATTGTTCTCACGACTGGGTTGACGTCCACGGCAGCCCCCACCAACCGGAACAAAAACTTCGCGGGCGGTCCGCACGCAGGGCACACCCACCGCGCATGCGCGGCCGTCTTCCTGCCCGTGCATGACCGTTCCCGCTCAGTTGAATGACAAGCAAAAAGTATGAAACGCAACTCCAAAGGGGAGGAGGGAGGGTAGGTGAGAACAATCAGCCTGCTGTCCTCGGAGAACACCTGCTACAGGTATGTATCATTTACTTTCTCCGAGGACAAGCAGGCTGCTTGTTCTCGCGACTGGGGTATCCCTAGCTCTCAGGCTCACTCAAAACAAGAACCCAGGTCAATTGAACCTCGCAACGGCGAGGGCATAACAGAAATTGACCTACGAAGAACAACTAACTGAGAGTGCAGCCTGACCAGAATAAATTCGGGTCCTGGAGGGTGGAGTTGGATTTACACCCCAAACAGATTCTGCAGCACCGACTGCCCGAACCGACTGTCGCGTCGGGTATCCTGCTGGAGGCAGTAATGTGATGTGAATGTGTGGACAGATGACCACGTCGCAGCCTTGCAAATCTCTTCAATAGTGGCTGACTTCAAGTGAGCCACCGACGCTGCCATGGCTCTGACACTGTGAGCCGTGACATGACCCTCAAGAGTCAGCCCAGCCTGGGCGTAAGTGAAGGAAATGCAATCTGCTAGCCAATTGGAGATGGTGCGTTTCCCGACAGCGACCCCTATCCTGTTAGGGTCGAAAGAAACAAACAATTGGGCGGACTGTCTGTGGGGCTGTGTCCGCTCCAAGTAGAAGGCCAATGCTCTCTTGCAGTCCAATGTGTGCAACTGACGTTCAGCAGGGCGGGTATGCGGCCTGGGAAAGAATGTTGGCAAGACAATTGACTGGTTAAGATGGAACTCCGACACCACCTTCGGCAGGAACTTTGGGTGGGTGCGGAGCACTACTCTGTTAGGATGAAATTTGGTATACGGAGCATGAGCTACCAGGGCTTGAAGCTCACTGACCCTACGAGCTGAAGTAACTGCCACCAAGAAAATGACCTTCCAGGTCAAGTACTTCAGATGGCAGGTATTCAGTGGCTCAAAAGGAGGTTTCATCAGCTGGGTGAGGACGACGTTGAGATCCCATGACACTGTAGGAGGCCTGATAGGGGGCTTTGACAAAAGCAAGCCTCTCATGAATCGAACGACTAAAGGCTCTCCAGAGATGGCTTTACCTTCCACACGATAATGGTAAGCACTAATCGCACTAAGGTGATTCCTTACTGAGTTGGTCTTGAGGCCAGACTCTGATAAGTGCAGAAGGTATTCAAGCAGGTTCTGTGCAGGGCAAGAACGAGGTTCTAGAGCCTTGCTCTCACACCAAACGACAAACCTCCTCCACTTGAAAAAGTAACTCTTTTTAGTGGAATCCTTCCTAGAGGCAAGCAAGACACGGGAGACACCCTCAGACAGACCCAACGCAGTGAAGTCTACGCCCTCAACATCCAGGCCGTGAGAGCCAGGGACTGAAGGTTGGGGTGCAGCAACGCTTCGTCGTTCTGCGAAATGAGAGTCGGAAAACACTCCAATCTCCACGGTTCTTCGGAGGACAACTCCAGAAGAAGAGGGAACCAGATCTGACGGGGCCAAAAGGGTGCGATCAGAATCATGGTGCCGCGGTCTTGCTTGAGCTTCAGTAAGGTCTTCCCCACAAAATGTATGGGAGGATAAGCATACAGGAGGCCGGTCCCCCAATGAAGGAGAAAGGCATCCGACGCTAGCTTGCCATGTGTCTGAAGTCTGGAACAGAACAGAGGCAGCTTGTGGTTGGTCTGAGAGGCGAAAAGGTCCACCGAGGGGGTGCCCCACTCTCGGAAGATCTTGCGTACCACTCTGGAATGGAGCGACCACTCGTGCGGTTGCATGACTCTGCTCAGTCTGTCAGCCAGACTGTTGTTTACGCCTGCCAGGTATGTGGCTTGGAGGAGCATGCCGAACTGGCAAGCCCAACGCCACATTCCGACGGCTTCCTGACACAGGGGGCGAGATCCGGTGCCCCCCTGCTTGTTGACGTAATACATTGCAACCTGTCCAAATTTGAATAATTTGATAGGACAGCCGATCTCTGAAAGCCTTCAGTGCGTTCCAGATCGCTCGGAGCTCCAGGAGGTTGATCTGCAGATCCTTTTCCTGGAGGGACCACAGACCCTGGGTGTGAAGCCCATCGACATGAGCTCCCCACCCCAGGCGAGATGCATCCGTCGTCAGCACCTTCGTGGGTTGTGGAGTTTGGAATGGACGTCCCAGGGTCAAATTGGTCCGAATGGTCCACCAGTGCAGTGAAGTGCGGCAACTGGTGGAGAGGCGGATGACATCTTCTAGATTCCCGGTGGCTTGAAACCACTGGGAAGCTAGGGTCCATTGAGCAGATCTCATGTGAAGACGAGCCATGGGAGTCACATGAACTGTAGAGGCCATATGACCCAGAAGTCTCAACATCTGCCGAGCTGTGATCTGCTGAGACGCTCTGGTCTGTGAAGCCAGGGACAGGAGGTTGTTGGCCCTTGCTTCGGGAAGGAAGGCCTGAGCCGTCTGGGTATTCAGCAGAGCTCCTATGAATTCCAGAGACAGGGCTGGCTGGAGATGGGACTTTGGGTAATTTATCACAAACCCCAGCAGCTCCAGGAGTTGAATAGTGCACTGCATGGACCGGAGAGCTCCCGCCTCCGAGGTGTTCTTGACCAGCCAATCGTCGAGATATGGGAACACGTGCACTCCCAGCTTGCGTAGATACGCTGCCACCACCACGAGGCACTTTGTAAACACCCGTGGGGCAGAGGCGAGCCCAAAGGGCAGCACACAATACTGAAAGTGCCGTGTGCCCAGACGGAATCTGAGATACTGTCTGTGAGCTGGCAGTATCGGGATGTGAGTGTATGCGTCCTTTAAATCCAGGGAACATAGCCAGTCGTTTTTCTGAATCATAGGCAGAAGGGTGCCCAAGGAAAGCATCCTGAACTTTTCTTTGACCAGGAATTTGTTCAGGCCTCTCAGGTCTAGGATGGGACGCATCCCCCCTGTTTTCTTTTCCACAAGGAAGTAACTGGAATAGAATCCCTGCCCTTCCTGCCCGGGTGGTACGGGCTCGACCACATTGGCGCTGAGAAGGGCGGAGAGTTCCTCTGCAAGTACCTGCTTGTGATGGGAGCTGAAGGATTGAGCTCCCGGAGGACAATTTGGTGGCAGGGAGGTCAAATTCAGGGCGTATCCGCACCGCACTATTTGGAGAACCCACCGGTCGGAGGTTATGAGAGGCCACCTTTGGTGAAAAAATTTTAACCTCCCTCCGACCGGCAGATCGTCCGGTACGGACACTTTGAGGGCGGCTATGTTCCCATGGATCCAGTCAAAAGCCCGTCCACGGCTTTTGCTGTGGAGGCGCAGGGGGCTGCTTAGGCGCACGCTGTTGACGAGAACGAGCGCACTGGGGCTGTCCCTGTGCCTGACGAGGCCTTCGGGCCGGCTGGGTGTACGGGTGTACCTACGCTTGGTGAAAGCATAGGGCGCAGCCTGTCGGGCCCGGGAAAAACGTCCACCTGCTGAGGTGGATGCTGAAGGTGCCCGGTGGGAGAGCTTGTCGAGGGCGGTTTCCCGCTGATGCAGTTGGTCCACCAGCTGCTCGACCTTCTCGCCAAAGATATTATCCCCCCGGCAAGGGACGTCGGCCAGTCTCTGCTGGGTGCGGTTGTCTAGGTCAGAGGCACGCAGCCATGAGAGCCTGCGCATCACTATACCTTGGGCCGCAGCACGAGATGCCACGTCACAGGTGTCATATATACCCCTGGACAGGAACTTTCTGCACGCCTTCAGCTGCCTGACCACCTCCTGAAAAGGCCTGGACTGCTCCGGCGGGAGCTTATCAACCAGGTCCGCCAGTTGCTTCACATTATTCCGCGTGTGGATGCTCGTGTAGAGCTGGTAAGACTGGATGCGGGTCACGAGCATGGAAGATTGGTAGGCCTTCCTCCCAAACGAGTCCAGAGTGCGAGACTCCCGCCCCGGGGGCGCCGAGGCGGTATCCCTCGAACTCCGTGCCCTCTTGAGAGCAGAGTCCACGACCGCCGAGTCATGAGGCAATTGGGGCCGCATTAACTCTGGGTCTGAGTGGATTCTGTACTGGGACTCTGCTTTCTTGGGGATGGTGGGATTAGATAGTGGTCGCAACCAGTTCCGCAGCAATGTCTCTTTGAGGACATTGTGCAACGGCACCATGGAGGACTCTCTAGGTGGTGATGGATAGTCGAGGACCTCGAGCATATCAGCCCTCGGCTCATCCACAGAGACCACGGGAAAAGGAATGCAAATAGACATATCCCTGACAAAGGACGCAAAGGAGAGGCTCTCAGGTGGCGAGAGCTTCCTCTCAGGTGAAGGAGTGGGGTCGGAGGGAAGTCCCACAGACTCCTCTGAGGAGAAATATCTGGGGTTCTCCTCCTCCCCCCACGAGGCCTCTTCCTCGGTGTCGGACATAAGCTCGTGCAGCTGAGTCCTCAACCGGGCCCGGCTCGACGTCGAGGCACCGAGGCCTCGGTGGCGTCGTCGAGCGGTGGACTTCCGCGCCGGCGGGGATGAAGCTCCCTCCATTGACTCCACCTGCGTGGCGGTCGAGACCGGCGCCGCAAGCGGCGTCGAAGGCCTCGGCACCGGGCTAGAGCTCGCCGGCGCCACAGTCAACGGCGCCGATGGCGCAAGCACCCCCGGCGCCGGCACAGTCTGGCGCATCAGCCCTTCCAGGAGCCCCGGAAGGATGGCTCGGAGGCACTCGTCAAGGCCCGCTGTCGGGAAAGGCGAGGGGGCCGGTAGAGGCGTCGGGGCCGGAAGCTGTTCGGGTCCAGGAGACTGCACCGAAGTGCTGGGACCCTGACGCGGCGGTACCTCTACTACAGAGGGGGACCTCTCCTCTCGATGCTGACGCTTCCTCGGCGTCGACTCATCTCCGGCGCCGGGAGCATCGAGGGCGACCGATGACGGTGCTTCTTTGTCTTCTTGCGATGCCCGTCATCGGCGCTAGGTGGAATCGAGGAGGAGGAGGTTGATCCCCCTCGGCCTCGAGGGACCTGGTCCGACAGGGTTCGGTCCCGAAGGGCCCTGGGTAGAGGGAGTGACCGGGGCCTCTCACCCCTGCCTTCACCGGAGGACCGGTGGGCCAACGGGACCTGTGCTCCTGGGGTCGATGCCATCGGTGCCGATTTCGTGGACATCGATACCGGTACCGAAGAACCGTCCGTCGATACCGATGCCGTCGAAGTCGACGTCGAGGGGCCGGCGCAAGTTCCAAAAAGACGGTCCCAAAGAACTTGCCTCGCTACTTGTGTCCGTTTCCGGAGACTGAGACACAAAGTGCACATCTTGGTATCGTGCTCCGGCCCAAGGCACTGGAGGCACCAAGCGTGAGTGTCGGTTTGCGAGATATGCCGGCCGCACCGACCACACTTTTTAAATCCACTCGAGACCTTCGAGGACATCGACGGAAAAATCGCGCCGGCGAAATCAAAGTCGTAGATGGTGGCGGTAAAAATCACACCTCGAAAACAAATAGACCGCGCGGCCACAAGGCCGCAGCGCGACGCCCCCGCTAGAGACGAGGGAAAACAAAGTTCAGCATTTTTTTTAACTAAACAGAAAAAACGAAGAACGATGAAACGAAAGAGAAGAGAGAAAAAATTCGCGGTTAAGCGCGATACGGTTTCCGGGGCTGACAGAGAGAGACCAACACGGCTCTCTCCAGCGCGAAAAAGAAAAGACTGAGCGGGAATGGTCACGCACGGGCGGGAAGACGGCCGCGCATGCGCGGTGGGGGCGTGCCCTGTGTGCGGACCGCCCGCGAAGTTTTTGTTCCGGTTGGTGGGGGCTGCCATGGACGTCAACCCAGTCGTGAGAACAAGCAGCCTGCTTGTCCTCAGAGAAAGATTGTTTTCCCAGTTCCACCCCAAATAGGGTTCCCATGTTTGCGTAGGGAAAATAATTTTTAAAAAGACAAAAAAATGGTCGAGGAAGTGACGTCACCAAGAAAGATGGAGGCTTAAACAGTTAGCTCCCGCTCACCGAAGCAAAAAAAAAGCGTGAGTTCTCCCGCGGATCGTGTCCTCCCGGTGCGATTTTGATCCGCAACACCTACAGAACCGGTGGCGCTCCGAGCGACGATGAGTCGGCAACCGGAACTCAGCCAATTTGGCTTTAAAGGCGGGAAGACGGCAAACCGCGTGGCGGGCCTAGAAAATCAGCCCGAGCGAGCCGGAAAGCATTCAGACGGCGAACTGCAGCAAAGCCCCTGCCTCTTTGGTGAGGACCCAGACCGGACAGCAGCGGACCCGCTCGCAGAGCTAAAAGAGTGGCTATTGGAGATCCGAGCGGACGTAAAGGCGGTCCGGGCGGAGCTGGAGACGCTGGGCTCCGATCTCCGCGGTGAAATAAGAGAGCTGGGGAATCGGATGGAGGAGATGGAGTCCCGAGTGGAGGAACACACGGAGGAGCTCGGTTCACTAGACCGAGCGATCGCGGATGTCCGTCTGGGCCAGCAACAGTTGGCTGACAAGATGGAAGACTTGGAGAACAGAAGTCGGCGGCACAATTTGCGGTTTAGGGGTATTCCTGAAACCCCCGCTTATGCCGACTGTGAGACAGTAGTACAGCAGGTGGTGAGCGCTATATTGAAAGAGGCGGGCAGCCCAGTGGAAGCAACTGCAATCGTGCTTGAGCGCTCCCACAGAACGCTGGGCCCAGCCCGGAACAACTTGCCTAAGGACATCATAGCCTGCTTTCAGGACTACAAGTTAAAAGAGAAGGTGTTCCAGGCGGCCAGAAGCCTACAAAGCGTCAAGTGGGACATGCACCAGGTGGAGATCTACCAGGACCTGGCAATGGCCACGTTAAAACGACGAGCGGAGCTGAAGCCGATAACAAGAAAGCTGCAGGAGCTTGGAATCCGATACCGCTGGAAGCATCCCTTTGCCCTAGCATTCTACAAGGAAGGCCGCATGCACCAAGCAAGGTCTCTAGCTGAAGCCAGAGCGGCTCTTCCAGAAATACAACAGGAAATCCCGCCGGAGACTCTGGGGAAAATAAGTCGTGATAAAGCTCCGGCATCCCACTCGAAATGGCAGCGAGTGGGCAAGGGACAGAAGAGATTGCAACGTCAGCAGTCGGCTGGCCAACTTACATGACTGTGGGTAAGGGGGGCACAAATGATGTATTAACATGTGTTGGGTCTGGGCCCATTGGAAGTTCAGAATTTAAGGCTCGCAAGAGCTATTTGGTTCCGGTTTGTAATGGCTTTGGTTGATTTATAGCGGGAGAACAGTTGTTATGTTGCTCAGGGGCACTAAGAGGGTGAGTGGAGGGGTGAGGTACTTCCTCTACGGGATACTCTTTCAAACATGAGAGAGGATCTTCATGAACATAGGGGGAGGGGGTGGAAGGGAGGGAGGATCAGGGGGAGGGGGGGAGGCGGGGGAGTAGATGGATAAGAGGAGAGGAACAAGGAGATGACAAGGCAGGAGACCACACTTGGACTGGCTTAGGGCGCTTATGGGAGGTGATGGAATGCAAGATGTAACATTAGCGATCCTGAATGTCAGAGGCTTAAATGTGCCAATGAAGCGACAGCTCCTATTTCGGGAGCTGACCCGCTTAAAAATAGATATAGCCCTGATTCAGGAGACTCATTTAAAAAAGCAACATGAGAGGTTATGTAGGCATCACCAGTATCCACATATGTACTTTGCATCGAACAATTCAGGCACCAAGAGTAGGGGGGTCATGGTAGCACTTAATGATTCCCATCCCTGGCAGATTAAAAAGGTCAGTAGAGATAAGGAAGGTCGTTATATCTTATTAGTTGTCCAATTGGGAACACTGACCTACACTTTAGTTAACGTTTATGGGCCCAATGCAGACCATGGGGAATTTTTTCATCGACTAGATCAGATATTGCTGGCACATGGGGAGGGAACCGTGCTGGTGGGAGGAGACTTTAATGTTACTCCCAACCCACAATTGGATAACTCCTCTACATCAATACAATATGCTAAACAGGGACGGGAGCTACTTCACACATTTATAGCAAGGTGGCAGTTGAGTGATCTGTGGAGGCAGGCCAACCCAACACAAAGAGATTACACATGCTTTTCCCCAAGTTCATAACTCCTTCTCCCGTATTGATTTTTGGCTGGGGGATGCGGTGGTGATGGGCAGGGTTAAAGATCAACACATAGAACCGCGAACCTGGTCAGATCATAGCCCGGTCACCCTTGTTTTACAAACACAAGAGGGGAAGAGGGAGGCCCCACAGTGGCGCTTGGATGATGCATTGCTGGCAGAGGTGACCCATGTACTTCAATTTGAGAAGTTAATCAAAGAATATATCCAACTTAATGATAATGGGGAGGTGACCCCAGGGGTGCTTTGGGAGGGCTTCAAGGCGGTGATGAGAGGCCACTTTATCGCCTTGAAAGCACATGTGCGACGGGAAAGAACTCGAGCAGAGGAGTCAGGGCGCAAGCAACTGGCACAGGTGGAGAAGTTAATAAGTAGACAGGGCAAGGGAGGCCCAGCACGAACTCTGCTAGACCAAGCGCATAAATTAAGGCAAGAGATCAGGGAGCTCCAACTGGCGGACCTCTCTGAGCAACTGCAGAGGATTCGCCAGACCCATTTTGAGTTTGGCAACAAGGCCAGTAGGGTATTGGCGCACAAATTAAAACAGCAAACAAAAAAAGCGCATGTCACTCAGCTGAGAAATGACAGGGGGGACCGCATAACCGATCCTCAGGCCATACAAGAAGCTTTTAGGAGCTTTTATGAAAAACTCTATACTCCAGACATTAGTCCAGAGGAAGTTGAGATCGAGGCCTTCCTGGATAGGAATGTAATGCCCACACTTGCAGAGAGTGCCCAGCATAGACTTTCTAGGCCAATTGAGTTAGAAGAGATCTTACAGGCAATAAAGGACCTAGCACCCAGCAAAGCACCAGGACCTGATGGATTTACAAATAAGTTCTACAAGACTTTTGGGTCCCTGGTGGCTCCTCTGCTGCTGAAGGTGTTTAATGATTTGGGAGAACGGAGGTCTCTTCCAGAAACCTGGCACCAGGCGAACATCATAGTCTTACCCAAACCAGGCAAAGACCCACAGCTGTGCGGCTCTTACAGGCCAATCTCTCTTCTGGGGGTGGACTACAAAATCTTTACTGCGATCCTGGCATCCCGTCTGCAGCAATATTTACCGCAACTAGTTCACAAAGATCAAGCGGGGTTCGTGCGGGCGCGCCAAACATTTGATAATATTCGCAGGGCACTTCACCTTATTCAATTTGCACATATAAAACAACAGCCGTTATGTATCCTGTCATTAGACGCAGAAAAGGCGTTTGACAGGGTGCATTGGCCTTTTTTGTTTGCAACCCTGAAGAGGGTGGGTATTCCAGAAGGGTTCATGCACTGGATATATCTTTTATATCGAGTGCCCACGGCCTCGGTTAGGGTCAACGGGAGCCAGTCCATACCATTTTTGTTGCGGCGGGGGACGAGACAGGAATGTGCCTTATCACCACTCCTTTTCGCCTTGGTTGTGGAGCCTTTGGCGGCTTACATTAGATCACATCCAGACGTACGAGGACTGAGGATGGGAACCATTGAAACTCGGGTGCTCTTATTTGCGGACGATATCCTCCTCACTCTGACAAATCCCAGTGCATCACTTCCAATTATAGGGGAGGCATTGCGGGACTTTGGCTGGGTGGCTGGATTTAAGGTTAACATGGAGAAATCCGAGATATTGAACATTTCCATTCCAGTGGACCAAGTAGCAAGGTTGCGAGCCACTTTCCCCTTTAAGTGGGCCCCCAGAAGTATCAAATACTTAGGGGTGAATATTACAAAGAGAATGGAGGATCTGTATGCGGCCAATTTCCCTGTAAGGGTACGGGAACTTTTTTTGGAAATGGAGAGATGGGAGGGCCTCACAATATCATGGATGGGTCGGATAAATGCGATTAAAATGATCCTGTTGCCGAAACTACTCTACTTGTTTATGGCGCTTCCTATTTCTCTACCTGACAAGTTTCTTAAGGGGTTGCAGGGCAGAGTCTTCTCCTTCATATGGAAAAGGAAGCCACCAAGGGTGCGTCGGTCAGTGATGCATCAGCCGAGAGTACATGGGGGTATGGGGGTGCCCTCATTTTTGCTTTACTATCAGGCGGCTCACCTTCGCATTTTAACAGAGTGGTTGCAGGGAGGTGGGAAGGCTTGGAAGGCTATGGAGCAGACCTGGTGCGGCTCGCACCCCTTGTGGGTTATCCCTTGGCTCTCTGAACGAGAGATCAGAGAGATAATAAAGGAAGTGCCGCCGATTGTTCGGTGTCCGCTCACAACTTGGAGTAGCATCCGTAGTAGATTTTTTCGAGGACGCACACATTTTTTACACACCGCAATAAGGCATGCACCAGGATTCACACCGGGATCTTTGGATTCGCGATATAGGAACTGGGAGCAGGGAGGCTTAAGGGAGTTGGGACAGATGTGGGAGGAGGGGGAAATATTAACCTTTGCAGAAGTGCAAGAGGAATATGGAATCCCAACGTCTAATGCATTTCAATATAGTCAACTAAGGGACTACATTTTGAGGCGAGCAAAGGAAGAGTTGAGTTTGGAAGAAACGCAATTAGAGAGGGCTATGGCTGGTGGAGGGGGTAGAGGGGGAATCTCTAGGCTATACAAAGCGCTTTTACTACAAACACAGCCAATTTTATACTATACACATAAATGGGAAACAATACTGGGGGTCTCTTATGAATACTCAGTATGGGAACAAGTGTTTGATTCATTGCTTAAGGTGTCAATTTCCAATGCTCTTGTAGAAAATGGCTACAAAATATTGTACAGCTGGTATTACACACCACAGAGATTAGCTAAAATGTTTAAAGGGGGGTCGGCTCTCTGTTGGCGTCAATGTGAAATGTTAGGAGATATGGTGCACATATGGTGGGCCTGTCCTCATGCTCAACAATACTGGACGGGAGTGGTGAGGTTGATTATAAGCATAACAAAATCAGACTTTCCTATGACAATGGACTTTTGCCTTCTGCACATGCGACCCCAGGGGTCCAAAAAATATGTGTATCAGCTGGCCACCCAGATATTGGTGGCTGGTAAGTTGGTGTTGGCAGCGGCATGGAAACAACAAACTTTGCCGGGACTCAGGACTGTTATAAGGAAACTGGACTACATTCACCTAATGTCTAAGCTCACGGCGATGCGACAAGGTCGCCTGATAGTGTATCATCGAATATGGGACTCATATATTGAGTGGTCGGCGCAGCCGGACCCTGCCTTGCCAATTAACTAAGTGGGAGGAGGGGGGTAGAGGGAGGGGGAGAGGGTAAGGGGCATATAAGGGGAATACAGAGTAATAGAAACAAAACAAAAACCAATGTTGATATTGCAGAGGGAAATGGCGATAATGTTTGTTTACAATTATTTCTGTGCGATATGTGTAAGTACAATAAATATAAATAAACATTTAAAAAAAAAAAAAAGACAAAAAAATAAAAATGGTTGTTACCTTTGCTAAAAAAATATTTAATCGTAGAAAATGTGTATATTGCTTTAAGTTAATGAACACACATCAAACAGTGACCGACTTACAGTACAGCAGTAGACATCTACTATTCAAAAATTCCTGGATTTGAGTATGAGAGTCTGAACCCAAGCGTACTTATCATAAGAGCCGATATCCCTCAATAACTTTGGCTGCTTCTAAGATATATGTGAAAGTCTTTGCATGACATATGCTTAAAGTTATGCTGCACAAACAAAAATTTTTTTGACAGATTCAATCAGCAGGGAAACAGAGGAGATCAGCAATGCCTTTCTCGCTCTTTAGCACTCCCATGTGCCCAGACTGAGTAATAGACCTGAGATGGTTCCTCTCATTATGTGGGTAGGTGCGTTGGTCATAGGTACATAAAAGAAAAAGAGGATATTTTCCTAAAAATTAAAGACCTGGCGGACATATCTGAAGAAGGCCAAATGGAGGACAAGTCCTCTTAAAAGAGGATTACGGTAACCCTAACCCTGAGACAGGAGAGTAATCTTCTGTGGGTTTTGCAGAGGGCTTTGGGGAGCACGCTTCATTTGTTCTCATTCACACAACCAAACTTTAGTTGTCAGTTTTGGATTCAGCTGAAACCAGTTTCGGTTAAAACTGCCATGTACTGATTTTTATTCCCACTGCTGCCATATCCAGACTAGCCATGAAGAGATGGGTGCTAGAGATGGACAAATGAAGGGCGATCTTGCAAAAAAGACTTTAGGGAGAGAGAGAGAGAGAAGCTCCACAAATGGTCATGGAAGATGAGGACAGAAGTGGGGGAGGAGCTAGCGTATTGTTAGACACCGACACATCTGTTCTGTGCTTTGATTGTATGTATCAATGCCAACTATGTGAGCTTCTGTGCCGTTAGAGATTTGGATAGTACATTCCTGCTCTTAAAGGCCTCGGGGATCTTAAAAGTAGTGAAGAGCTAGTTATCTGGAAGGGTGGGAGGGGGCAGGCCCTCCCACCACACCATTTTTGTGAGGGATACCACCTCCCCCATAAGGATCCATGGTATTCTGCAAAATTTTTGTTGAGGGCCCAGAATCCAGTGGTGTGCTGGAGCCGGCTCGCAAGAGCCTTTTGTTAAATTTACTGGCATCTTGCGAGCCGGTTGTTGGCCAGTGCGAGCCGGCTCGCCTCTGCTCCCCCACTGCCCCGGTCGTCCATCATCTGTCTTCCCTCTGCTCCCCGACAGACCTGGTTTCCTTCCGGCGCCGCTGCTTGCCTTTAAAAATTTTATTTTCCCTCGAGGCGCGCCGGCGTTGAAGCGAAGGCAGCAGGCTCAGCTCAATTCCAGCCTTCCGTTCCCTTCCCTCGCATCATGGCTCTGCCCTCTTCTGACGTATTTCCTGTTTGCGCGAGGGCGGAGCCATGATGCGAGGGAAGGGAACGGGAGGCTGGAACTGAGCTGAGCCTGCTGCCTTCACTTCAATGCCGGCGCGCCTCGAGGGAAAATAAAATTTTGAAAGGCAAGCAGCGGCACCGGAAGGAAACCAGGTCGGGGAGCAGAGGGCAGACGGATGACCGGGGCAACGGGAGGGGGGGGGGGGACTGGAAGAAGGCAGATGGAGGGGAGGAGGGCAGGGGGGAGAGCAGGGCTGCTGGACATGGGTGGGTGGATGGAGGGCAGGGGAGAGCAAGGCTGCTGGACATGGGTGGATGGATGGAAGGCAAGGGAGAGGAGGGTTGCTGGACATGGGTGGATGGATGGCAAGGGGAGAGGAGGGTCGCTGGACATGGATGAAGGAGAGGGAAGGGAGAGAGAAGAAATGCTGGACATGGATGGAGGGGAGGGAAGAGTGAGGAATGAGATGAGAAGAGGGAAAAGGAAGAGAGAAGAAAAACTGCACATGGATGAAGAAAATAGGCTGAAGCTGGATCCACTGGACAGTCAAGTCTGCGGAGGACCCAGCTTTTACTTACAGATGTAGGGCAAGAAATGAAGAAGAAAGGCGGAAAGTAAAGAAATAAATGGAAAGGAAGCCCTGGAAATGGAGTTAAGAGGACAGATAGCAGCAGAATCGGATACTGGGCCAGCATGATCAGAAAAACAAAGTCACCAAAGGTAGAAAAGATCATTTTATTTTCATTATAGTGTTTGGAATATGTCCACTTTGAGAATCAGGTGCTCAACATTAAAAGTTTATTTTTATTTACTTATTTATGGCATTTTATCCCACATTAAACATGAATTAGATTGCCCCCCCCCCCCCCAGGCTCTCTCCCCGGCTATAACCAGCTCTGCAATTTGGGGGAGGGGCGCAGAGATGGACGAGGGGCCCAGAGGTGGACCGGGGAGAGAGCCTGTTAAACATTTACCAGCACACCACTGCCAGAATCTGAAGTTATACCACTGCCTATATCATTTTCAGCACTACAAATACCAAAGAATCACTTCAGGAAGGGAGATCCAGCCATTAGGGGTTTACCATCACTTCCCAATGCTCTGAGTAAATTGATTTGCACTTTATAAGTGGTAAGTTCAGCTCCTAGCTCTTACTATTATTTCCTTGAGCATATTTAAATGTTTATATACTGTTACTTGTTAATAAAACAAATTGAAACAGTTTACAAACTCATTAAAAAAAACAAAAACTTATCTTTTCTCCCTCCCACAAAAATAACAATAAAATTAATAATAAAATAAGTAAAAGAAAAAAACAAAAGCAAAATGGTTTATTTCTCTTAATATACCACCTCTCCTGCAAAAGATTACAAGGTAGTTTACATTGACAACTTAAATTACCTTACGTTTATATACTGCATAATTCAACAAATGGTCCTATGCAGTTTACAGAGTAGAAAACAAAAGAAAAAAATACTACATCTTTGCATTAAAAATAAAATCAAACAACATATAACAAATTAAAAACCTTCCAATACAAAGAAAACTAAATCATAAAATTTCTCCTAAAGGAATAATAGAACTTTCCAACCTAAGTTCTAAAAGGTAAACCATTCCAAGCAGAAACAGAGTCTTTAGAAAAAGATGACTTCCAGTGCCTGCTGTATTTCAACCCACTAGGGGAAGGGAAAAAAACCCCTAAAAACCAAGCACCGGTGTTTGGACGGATACATTTTCTATGACACGATGAACGATTCAATTGTAACAATAAAGGAAAAGGAGCAAGACCTTATATCACCTGATGAACAAAACACAACACTTCAATACTCTTATGTGTAAAGGAAGCCAATGCAACATATTTAGAACGCAAAAAAAAAAAAAAAAAATCAGTCTTACAGCTGTGTGTTTTGAAGTAACTGCAGTTTAGACAACAATATCTGGGGCAGGCTAAAATATATGGAATTATATTTATTTTGTTACATTTGTACCCCGTGCTTTCCCACTCATGGCAGGCTCAATGCGGCTTACATGGGGCAATGGAGGGTTAAGTGACTTGCCCAGAGTCACAAGGAGCTGCCTGTGCCTGAAGTGGGAATCGAACTCAGTTCCCCAGGACCAAAGTCCACCACCCTAACCACTAGGCCACTCCTCCACTCCTCAATAATCAAGGACAGAAAGAATCATAGCCAGCACAACTAATGCAAAATCCTTTTAATAAAAGTTGGAACATACTGATCCAAGTTGCTTTAATTTGAAAAAAATTTTTTTTAATCAAATTGTTAACTTGAGTCTCAAAAGAAAGTGGAATCCAGAAAATACCTAACATGTGCGTCTTGAGCAACCTCCAAAGGTCACAACATCAGATAAGAGTAACCATTTTAGGCATATCAGACAAAAAATTTCTAAAAACTTAAACATAATATATTCGTTTTGTCTGCATTCAATTTAAAGAAATGACCATGAGACCATGGAAATACACTGTTCAATAACCTGACAAGTACATATTTGATCAGAATATATGGGAGCTAAGACAAATATGTCAACAGCATATAAGCAAAGAAATGTATCAGCATGTAGAGAAATGGCAGCAAGATCAGACGTGAAGTTAAATAGTAGTGGGGACCGTGGCGACCCCTAAGGGTGTCAGGTTCTCAGGTTCAGAGCCCGCGGGGCCGGGCTCTGGAGCAAACATGAGCCCTTGGGCTGCTGACGAGGAGCGACAACAGCAGGCAAAACCCACCAACCAACACTGGGTAAGCACACCGGCAGGGACTGCAGGCACTGCCCAGCGAACCGGAACACATGGACTGGAATCCCCCGGACTGGAGGACACAGGACTGGAACACACACCGGACCGGAACACACTGGACTGGAGCACACCAGACTGGAACACCCTGGACTGGTCCCCCGGACTGGAGGACACAGGACTGGAACACGGGACTGGAGCACACTGGACTGGTCCAACAGCTTCACCTGTACTTAGCTACTAAGCCCCCCAAGAGTTGAGCTCCTGGGTTCGAGTAGCCGACAGGACTTACTGGATACCGGATGACATAGGGACCAGGACTGGAAACAGAAGTGCTCCTAACCCTAAACTGATCTACGTGCTCCCAAGCCCTAAACCAGCAGGAGTGTTCCTAACAGTAAACTGACAAAAGGACTTCCTAAGCCCTATACTAAACAGGAGCTCCTAAGCCCTGCTCAAGAAAGGGACTTCCTAAGCCCTAAACTAACAGAGCAGGGTACTAAATACAAAGCTAACACAGGTGCTACTAAGCACCAAGCTACAAGCAGAGCTTTACACTAATAAGCTAAACACAAAACTAAACCAGCTACCTAAGCACTGCTCTAGCAAGCTAGATACAACTAACAAGGTGCTTCCTAAGCACTACTCTGGCAAGCAACCAGAAGAGCTCCTAGCACTAAAAGGGAAGACAGGGGAGCCACAAGGAGGGAAGCTAACACATAAGCCAAAAGTGCTTCTAAAGCACCAAACACCAACAGCAAAGACTGCAATGCTCCTAATAGCACAAACACCAGAAGTACTTCTAACAGCAAACTCTGCAGTGTTCCTAACAACACCAAACCCTGAAGTACTTCTAACAACAACAACAGAGCTTCCAAAGCCCTACACACAGCAATGCTACCAAAACCAAGAGGGAACAGAAGGGAACCAAAAGGGAAAAGCAGGAAAGCTAAACACACAGTCACCAGTGCACACTGCACTAACACTAACCTGGCCCTTAGCAAAAGCAAGCAGGGAAACTAGACACAACGTCAGAAGTGCACACTGCACCACCCTACCTACAGCAAACACCACTGTTGCAAAGGCCCCGAAGGAAACAACACCACTTCCTTATCAAGGCCCTCCCTGATGATGTCACACTCCCTAGACCTAGGCAAAAGCACACTGACCCAGAGAGGCCCAACCCACACCAATGCAAAACCGTGAAACACTTGAAGCCAGTACACCCAAAGAGAGTTAGAGCAACTCAGGCAACACACACACAGCTGTAGTGAAGTGAGACAATTAACCCCATGCTGCTGGAAGCTGCCAGCACAGAGAGACAGAGCCAGCTCAGAAAGGAAAGAGAAAAGAAACAGAAGCCAGCTAAGAAGCTGACCCCCAGGAAAGAGGTAAGTTTGAGAGGGGTTCAGACCCCAATCATAACAAAGGGACACCACGTATAGGACTCCAGGGGTTTGAACAGATACCATTTTTCAAAACACAATAGCTTCAATTCACTAAAAAAAACCCAAACAACTAAACCAACCAAGTACAAAACTACTAAAACTCAGTTCACTTAGCTCTTCAAGAAGCTTTAGACTGTCAACAGAATCAAAAGCTCCAGATATGTCAAATTGTAAGAGTATAACTGTTTGCCTACACTCAGTGCTTTCCAAATCATGGAAAGCAAATGATTCTGTACTATGCCTGCTCCAAAAGCCAAATTGAGTATTATCAAAACAAAAGGGTTGCTCAATATATTGAGAGAGCTGCATCCCCACAAGCGATTCCATCACTACTACTACTATTTAGCATTTCTATAGCGCTACAAGGTATACGCAGTGCTGCACAAACATAGAAGAAAGACAGTCCCTGCTCAAAGAGCTTACAATCTAATAGACAAAAATAAATAAAGTAAGCAAATCAAATCAATTAATGTGAATGGGAAGGAAGAGAGGAGGGTAGGTCGAGGCGAGTGGTTACAAGTGGTTACGAGTCAAAAGCAATGTTAAAGAGGTGGGCTTTCAGTCTAGATTTAAAGGTGGCCAAGGATGGGGCAAGACGTAGGGGCTCAGGAAGTTTATTCCAGGCGTAGGGTGCAGCGAGACAGAAGGCGCGAAGTCTGGAGTTGGCAGACTGGTATACTGGCAATGGGTCTAGATAGAAAGATCCAGCCCTTCCGACTTAGGAATCGGAGTTAGCAAAATATGACCCATATTTTGTGGGTCGACATTAGCTCCTAAAATAGAGTGAAGCAGAAAGGTAATCCAATAAAAGAATCGGAGCAGGTAGATCTCTCAGAAAATATGCTAGGCAAATATCAAGTGCTGATGAAGATTTTGTTACTTTTTACAAGTGCAACTTCACCATAGAAAAAGAATAATCAAAGCTAGAACATGAAAATGCAATAAATAAATATAAATAAAATCTGCCAGAGCATTATCAGGAGAGTCAACCAGCACAATAATTTGGGAGATAGCTCTACTATCAATAGACAAAAGTTCAGATCTAATTTTATCAATCTTAGAAAACAAGAAATCAGCAAGCATATGAGCTAAAATTTGATTTTAATTTCATTTCTTCTCCTAAAAAAGAAAGCTAAGATAAAGTATGAACAACTTGAAAAAGCATTTTTAGTATTCAGTAGAGTTCTCAATTTGAGTGGCACAGTAAGATCTCTTTGCAAGAATTAATTCTGACTTATGCAAAAGAAATTGCTGTCTCCAAGAGGATTTTAATTCAAGCTTGACAGACTTATAAAAAGCCCGCTCAAGCTGCCTGCATTTCTTTTTTTTAAATTCTAATAAACCAGGGAGCCAATTTCCTCAATCTTATGGACTTTTCTTTCAGTGGTGCTTACTCTTCCAAAATCCTGCTAACAGTCACATGCCAATTTGAAAATAAATTTGTAGGATCTGGGCTCCTCAAAACCTAAATACCTTTCAAACTGGGACCAGAAAACAGATGAATCAATCTTAGCCCTCTTCAAGATAGTTTTGATACATTTAGACAACGAGATTTTAGATGATGATACATTAAGAATAAAACTCGCTTTAAAATGATCAGTCTAAGGAATTGGATGCCGTGCTATGGAAGTAACTAAACCATTAGACAGGTAAGCTATTAAATCTAAACAGTGACCCTTAGAATGGAGTTGGATACATATGACACACTGGAGGGGGAGGGACGGGGATTTGGAAGAAAGGTTGGGGTATGAGTGATATGGTATGGTTGGTTGGAGATCTATGCTTGTTTGTTTGTCTGTTGCTTAGTTAGGTCCAACTTCTTAAGAAAAGCAATGCTTGGGGGTTAATAGGAGAAAACTCCCGTGCTTACTTTTTTTCTCTTCATTCCTTATTACTCTGGTTACTTATTTGATGCTGTACATTACTCACTAAGCAATTGTCTTATCTTTGTGAGTAATGTACAGCTACTTTGTTTCTGATTGTGCCTTTGCATTGCATTAACAAATACATCAATAATACAACAAAAAATGAATTTGATTTGATCTGCAGAGGTTTAAGAATTCAGTCAAATTTCTAGCATCTTTATCTAAAACATCATCTCTATGCAAATTAAGATCCTCCAATAATAGGATTCTAGTAAATTTGGAAGATTAATAAAGAATAGTTTCAAAGAAAAGCCCTTGAAGTTTAGACCAATTGCCAGGACGATTAAAAAAAGATCATTTCTAAAGGGCCCAGTCTGGCAGCACTCGTGTATAAAACCTAAAAAAAAGAAAGCTTAAGAAAGGGGCCCTTTTATAAAGGCGAGAGTAGCACGGGCTCAATCGGCAGTACCGCAGAGGTAATTCCAATTTTGGCACACGCCGAATCCCACATTAGAAAATTTTCAAGTTTCTACTGTGGGGGGCATTCCCAGCGGTAACTGGCAGCACACCCACGTTGGCACATGCTGCATGGTTACCAAGTAGGTAGCGCGTGAGCCCTTACGTCTAAGGCCATTGGGTGGCGGTAAGGGCTCAGGCCATACACACGTTTTAATACTAATGCAGGCCCATTTCTTAGCCAATTAAAAAATTGCTATTTCCCCCAGATGTGGTAAAAAAATGGCCCAGCGCACGCCAAAAAAAAAAAAAACACTACCGCAGGTCACTTTTTACCACAGCTTTGTAAAAGGACCACAAAGTTCTTAAAAACAATAGCCAGACCCCCCACCTTTCTTACCAATTCTATTACCATGTAGTACACTGTAACCTGGAGGGGATAAATGAGAAAGCAAACAGCTATTTGCTTCAGAAATCCAAATTTCAGTTATAAAAAACATTCCCAGGTCATTGTCCTGAATTAAATTAACAAGGCTTTGTTATTTACTGATCTAGCATTAAAAAACAAAACTGGCATGGGAATAACGTCATCAGTATAATCCGTGGCTCTTTGAAGAGCTTTCAAATATCTGACTGGCTTAGTTTTAAATTTAGGACAATTTAACTTCTGAAATGATCTGCGACCTACAACAGTATCTATGCCACAGAGCGGTTGAGCAAAAACACAGATCAAACATCAATTTGGAAATGTTATCAATTTTTTTTGTCTTTGATCTTCGATAAGATATAACGGGAATCTGATTAGTAACTTGTAAATTTAAGACCATAATCTACAAACGGTAAAAAAAGAACTAAATAGAACTAACAGTATCCACATAATCTGCGTGATGATCCCAGAAGGTACTATCAGACAATAAAATACAAAAGTTAACAGCGAATGCTACATACCTGTAGAAGGTATTCTCCGAGGACAGCAGGCTGATTGTTCTCACTGATGGGTGACGTCCACGGCAGCCCCTCCAATCAGAATCTTCACTAGCAAAGTCCTTTGCTAGTCCTCGCGCGCACCGCGCATGCGCGGCCGTCTTCCCGCCCGAAACCGGCTCGAGCCGGCCAGTCTCGTATGTAGCAAAAGAGAAACAAGGGAAGACTCAACTCCAAAGGGGAGGCGGGCGGGTTTGTGAGAACAATCAGCCTGCTGTCCTCGGAGAATACCTTCTACAGGTATGTAGCATTCGCTTTCTCCGAGGACAAGCAGGCTGCTTGTTCTCACTGATGGGGTATCCCTAGCCCCCAGGCTCACTCAAAACAACAACCATGGTCAATTGGGCCTCGCAATGGCGAGGACATAACTGAGATTGACCTAAAAAATTTACCAACTAACTGAGAGTGCAGCCTGGAACAGAACAAACAGGGCCCTCGGGGGGTGGAGTTGGATCCTAAAGCCCGAACCGACTGTCGCGTCGGGTATCCTGCTGCAGGCAGTAATGAGATGTGAATGTGTGGACAGATGACCACGTCGCAGCTTTGCAAATTTCTTCAATGGAGGCTGACTTCAAGTGGGCTACCGACGCAGCCATGGCTCTAACATTATGAGCGTGACATGACCCTCAAGAGCCAGCCCCGCCTGGGCGTAAGTGAAGGAAATGCAATCTGCTAGCCAATTGGATATGGTGCGTTTCCCTACAGCCACTCCCCTCCTATTGGGATCAAAAGAAACAAACAATTGGGCGGACTGTCTGTGGGGCTGTGTCCGCTCCAGATAGAAGGCCAATGCTCTCTTGCAGTCCAATGTGTGCAGCTGACGTTCAGCAGGGCAGGAATGAGGACGGGGAAAGAATGTTGGCAAGACAATTGACTGGTTCAGATGGAACTCCGACACGACCTTTGGCAAGAACTTAGGGTGAGTGCGGAGGACTACTCTGTTATGATGAAATTTGGTGTAAGGGGCCTGGGCTACCAGGGCCTGAAGCTCACTGACTCTACGAGCTGAAGTAACTGCCACCAAGAAAATGACCTTCCAGGTCAAGTACTTCAGATGGCAGGAATTCAGTGGCTCAAAAGGAGGTTTCATCAGCTGGGTGAGAACGACATTGAGATCCCATGACACTGTAGGAGGCTTGACAGGGGGCTTTGACAAAAGCAAACCTCTCATGAAGCGAACAACTAAAGGCTGTCCTGAGATCGGCTTACCTTCCACATGGTAATGGTATGCACTGATTGCACTAAGGTGAACTCTTACAGAGTTGGTCTTGAGACCAGACTCAGACAAGTGCAGAAGGTATTCAAGCAGGGTCTGTGTAGGACAAGAGCGAGGAGCTAGGGCCTTGCTGTCACACCAGACGGCAAACCTCCTCCATAGAAAGAAGTAACTCCTCTTAGTGGAATCTTTCCTGGAAGCAAGCAAGATACGGGAGACACCCTCTGACAGGCCCAAAGAGGCAAAGTCTACGCTCTCAACATCCAGGCCGTGAGAGCCAGGGACCGGAGGCTGGGATGCAGAAGAGCCCCTTCGTCCTGCGTGATGAGGGTCGGAAAACACTCCAATCTCCACGGTTCTTCGGAGGATAACTCCAGAAGAAGAGGGAACCAGATCTGACGCGGCCAAAAAGGAGCAATCAGAATCATGGTGCCTCGGTCTTGCTTGAGTTTCAACAAAGTCTTCCCCACCAGAGGAATGGGAGGATAAGCATACAGCAGGCCCTCCCCCCAATCCAGGAGGAAGGCATCCGATGCCAGTCTGCCGTGGGCCTGAAGCCTGGAACAGAACTGAGGGACTTTGTGGTTCGCTCGAGATGCGAAGAGATCCACCAAGGGGGTGCCCCACGCTTGGAAGATCTGGCGCACCACTCGGGAGTTTAGCGACCACTCGTGAGGTTGCATAATCCTGCTCAGTCTGTCGGCCAGACTGTTGTTTACGCCTGCCAGATAAGTGGCTTGGAGCCCCATGCCGTGACGGCGAGCCCAGAGCCACATGCTGACGGCTTCCTGACACAGGGGGCGAGATCCGGTGCCCCCCTTGCTTGTTGACATAGTACATGGCAACCTGGTTGTCTGTCTGAATTTGGATAATTTGGTGGGACAGCCGATCTCTGAAAGCCTTCAGAGCGTTCCAGATCGCTCGCAACTCCAGGAGATTGATCTGTAGACCGCGTTCCTGGAGGGACCAGCTTCCTTGGGTGTGAAGCCCATCGACATGAGCTCCCCATCCCAGGAGAGACGCATCCGTGGTCAGCACTTTTTGTGGCTGAGGAATTTGGAAAGGACGTCCCAGAGTCAAATTGGACCAAATCGTCCACCAATACAGGGATTCGAGAAAACTTGTGGACAGGTGGATCACGTCTTCTAGATCCCCAGCAGCCTGAAACCACTGAGAAGCTAGGGTCCACTGAGCAGATCTCATGTGAAGGCGGGCCATGGGAGTCACATGAACTGTGGAGGCCATGTGGCCCAGCAATCTCAACATCTGCCGAGCTGTGATCTGCTGGGACGTTCGCACCCGCGAGACGAGGGACAACAAGTTGTTGGCTCTCGTCTCTGGGAGATAGGCGCGAGCCGTCCGAGAATCCAGCAGAGCTCCTATGAATTCGAGTCTCTGTGCTGGGAGAAGATGGGACTTTGGGTAATTTATCACAAACCCCAGTAGCTCCAGGAGGCGAATAGTCATCTGCATGGACTGCAGGGCTCCTGCCTCGGACGTGTTCTTTACCAGCCAATCGTCGAGCTATGGGAACACGTGCACCCCCAGCCTGCGAAGTGCCGCTGCTACTACAGCCAGGCACTTTGTGAACACCCTGGGCGCAGAGGCGAGCCCAAAGGGTAGCACACAGTACTGGAAGTGACGTGTGCCCAGCTGAAATCGCAGATACTGTCTGTGAGCTGGCAGTATCGGGATGTGTGTGTAGGCATCCTTCAAGTCCAGAGAGCATAGCCAATCGTTTTCCTGAATCATGGGAAGTAGGGTGCCCAGGGAAAGCATCCTGAACTTTTCTTTGACCAGATATTTGTTCAGGGCCCTTAGGTCTAGGATGGGACGCATCCCCCCTGTTTTCTTTTCCACAAGGAAGTACCTGGAATAGAATCCCAGCCCTTCTTGCCCGGATGGCACGGGCTCGACCGCATTGGCGCTGAGAAGGGCGGAGAGTTCCTCTGCAAGTACCTGCTTGTGCTGGAAGCTGTAAGACTGAGCTCCCGGTGGACAATTTGGAGGTTTTGAGGCCAAATTGAGGGTGTATCCTTGCCGGACTATTTGGAGAACCCACTGATCGGAGGTTATGAGAGGCCACCTTTGGTGAAAAGCTTTCAACCTCCCCCCGACCGGCAGGTCGCCCGGCACTGACACTTGTATGTCGGCTATGCTCTGCTGGAGCCAGTCAAAAGCTCGCCCCTTGCTTTTGCTGGGGAGCCGCGGGGCCTTGCTGAGGCGCACGCTGCTGACGAGAGCGAGCGCGCTGGGGCTTAGCCTGGGCCGCAGGCTGTCGACAAGGAGGATTGTACCTACGCTTGCCAGAAGAGTAGGGAACAGTCCTCCTTCCCCCAAAAAATCTTCTACCTGTAGAGGTAGATGCTGAAGGCTGCCGGCGGGAGAACTTGTCGAATGCGGTATCCCGCTGGTGGAGATGCTCTACCACCTGTTCGACCTTCTCTCCAAAAATATTGTCCGCACGGCAAGGCGAGTCCGCAATCCGCTGCTGGAGTCTATTCTCCAGGTCGGAGGCACGCAGCCATGAGAGCCTGCGCATCACCACACCTTGAGCAGCGGCCCTGGACGCAACATCAAAGGTGTCATACACCCCTCTGGCCAGGAATTTTCTGCACGCCTTCAGCTGCCTGACCACCTCCTGAAAAGGCTTGGCTTGCTCAGGGGGGAGCGCATCAACCAAGCCCGCCAACTGCCGCACATTGTTCCGCATGTGTATGCTCGTGTAGAGCTGGTAAGACTGGATTTTGGCCACGAGCAAAGAGGAATGGTAGGCCTATCTCCCAAAGGAGTCTAAGGTTCTAGAGTCTTTGCCCGGGGGCGCCGAAGCATGCTCCCTAGAACTCTTAGCCTTCTTTAGGGCCAGATCCACAACTCCAGAGTCGTGAGGCAACTGGGTGCGCATCAGCTCTGGGTCCCCATGGATCGGGTACTGGGACTCGATCTTCTTGGGGATGTGGGGATTACTTAATGGCTTGGTCCAGTTCGCAAGCAATGTCTTTTTCAGGACATGGTGCAAGGGAACAGTGGACGCTTCCTTAGGTGGAGAAGGATAGTCCAGGAGCTCAAACATTTCAGCCCTGGGCTCGTCCTCCACAACCACCGGGAAGGGGATGGCCGTAGACATCTCCCGGACAAAGGAAGCGAAAGACAGACTCTCAGGAGGAGAAAGCTGTCTTTCAGGGGAGGGAGTGGGATCAGAAGGAAGACCCTCAGACTCCTCATCAGAGAAATATCTGGGGTCTTCCTCTTCTTCCCACGAGGCCTCACCCTCGGTGTCAGACACAAGTTCACGAACCTGTGTCTGCAACCTCGCCCGGCTCGACTCAGTGGAGCCACGTCCACGATGGGGGCGTCGAGAGGTAGACTCCCTCGCCCGCATCGGCGAAGCTCCCTCCGCCGACGTAGTCGGGGAGCCTTCCTGGGAGGTGGCCGCAGCCGGCACCGCACGCGGTACCGACGTCGGGGACCTCACCCCGGGCGATGGGCCAGCCGGCGCCACGCTCGACGGTACCGGAGGCGCAAGCACCGTCGGTACCGGAGGGGTAGGGCGCAACAGCTCTCCCAGAATCTCTGGGAGAACGGCCCGGAGGCTCTCGTTCAGAGCGGCTGCAGAGAAAGGCATGGAGGTCGATGCAGGCGTCGACGTCAGAACCTGTTCCGGGCGTGGAGGCTGTTCCGGGCTGTCCAGAGTGGAGCGCATCGACACCTCCTGAACAGAGGGTGAGCGGTCCTCTCGGTGCCGATGCCTGCTGGGTGCCGACTCCCTCGGCGACCCAGAGCTCTCGGTGCCGACGCGGGGAGGAGACCGGTGTCGATGCTTCTTCGACTTCTTCCGAAGCATGTCACCGGAGCTCCCCGGCACCGACGAGGAGGACGTAGAATCCAGCCGTCGCTTCCTCGGGGCCGAGGTCGAAGGAGGTCGATCTCGGGGGGGCTGTACCGCAGTAGCCCTCAGGGTAGGGGGAGACCCACCCGAAGGCTCACCGCCACCAGCAGGGGAATGGACAGCCCTCACCTGCACTCCTGACGATGCACCACCGTCCGACGACATCAGCAGACGAGGTCCCGGTACCACCGACGTCGATGCAGCTATCCGATGTCTCGGCGCCGATGCAGAGGGCCGATGCCTCGATGCACTGGCGGCCGAGGATGAAGGTCTGGACGCTGACGACGTCGATGCACTCGATGACCTTGGTGTCGATGCCGACGAAGAGCCCGAGAACAAAACGTTCCACTGGGCCAATCTCGCTACCTGAGTCCGCCTTTGTAACAGGGAACACAGACTACAGTTCTGAGGACGGTGCTCGGCCCCCAGACACTGAAGACACGACGAGTGCCTATCAGTGAGCGAGATTACCCGGGCGCACTGGGTGCACTTCTTGAAGCCGCTGGAAGGCTTCGATGTCATGGGCGGAAAAATCACGCCGGCAAAGTCAAAATCCGAAATGACGAATTAGAGCACCAAAACTTTGAGGGAGAAAAAATCTCGACCGAGGCCGAAAGAGGCCTACCCCGACGACGAAAGAAAACTTACCGGGGCAAAGACTGGAAGTACGGGAAGGGGCAAACGAAACCCAAGGGGGTTTTCGGAGCACTTTCCGAACGAATTTAAACCTTTTCCGAAGAAAAAACACGTCGATCTGAATAACGGACGCGCGAGGTCGACTCTCCGGGGCTCGACACGGCAAAAACACAGCCGTACCGAGTGCGGACGAAAGAAGACTGGCCGGCTCGAGCCGGTTTCGGGCGGGAAGACGGCCGCGCATGCGCGGGCGCGCGAGGACTAGCAAAGGACTTTGCTAGTGAAGATTCCGATTGGAGGGGCTGCCGTGGACGTCACCCATCAGTGAGAACAAGCAGCCTGCTTGTCCTCGGAGAAAAGCGTTAACACCGAACCTAAGGAAACGCTCTGACCTCACGAAGAGCTGCACAAATAGGAAAGGAACGCCAAATTAAAACAGGAAAGCAGCATACATTCATACCAGATAATAGGCGAGAAGAGGAGGAAAAAGAAACTAGATTCAGGTAGAATTGCCATAGGGTGGGTTCACTGCACTTGGGGTGCTGCACTGTTGTCAACTGATCCCCAAAAGCTCTGAACAAGAAGGTTTTCAGGAATGTTCCATATTTTGGATAAGATAATTCTAATCTGACGTTAGCTGGGAGAGAGATTCCGAAAGAAAGAGAAACACAACAAAAGAGAGTAGTAGTAGTATCTAATCTAGCAACTTCACTGAAGGGATATGTAAATGGCAATTGCTAAGTGATCGCAAGAGCCTTGGAGGCTTTATAATACAATACTACAGCCACAAGACAATCTCCAAAGATAAAGCCAGGTTATTAATGCTTTATGAAACTGGGCATAATTATTCACCAGCTCTTGTCGCAGTTTACTCCACAAAGAGGAAGCTGCCAAAGATAACGTCCCTGACCTCTACTGAACACATCTCAAACTTGTGTAGGCATATGAAATAGGGATGCAGTGGTGAACTTGTGATTTGCTTTAATAAAAAGATATAAAATTGGGGCTGGTTCTGTATTTCAGGCTGAAATGTAGTGGGGTCTTGTCCTGTGTTTTTCTGTCCAAGGGGGCAGGCAGGGCACATGCCACAAATCAACATGCTCAGAGTGGGCCCACAATTAGACTACCCAATCTGAGTTGCTGTTTCCTTCTTTGAATTCCCTCCCCCCAGCATGGATTGGCTTTTTCCTACTGATGAGATCTGACTGGATAAGGAAGAACACCAATCAGCCTGCAGCAAGCAGAGTCCTGCTACAGACACTGGAGGGTGGAAGCAGCAGCTATGGTTTACTAGACATTAAAGCCCATTAAAACGGGCGAGATTTCTGTTTTGCAAAATGTAATATTTCTCACCTCCATCCATCCATCTCCAACAAACCTCCTCTCTCCCCTGCCCTCCCCCGATCCATGTCCAGCAACCCTGCTCTCTCCCCTGCCCTCCCCCCCCCCCACATCCAGAAGCCCTCCTGTCTCCCCTGGCCTCACCCCGTCCACCGACCCTCCTCTCTCCCCTGCCCTCCCCCCATATCCAGCAACCCTCCTCTTTCCCTTGGCCTCCCCCCCCCTGCTCTCCCATGTCCAGCAACCCTCTTCTCTACCCCATGCCCAGCTACCCTCCTCGCAGCTGCTCCCTCCCCCCTCTGTGCCGGGCCCCCTGCACTGACATGAGAGCGCCTCTCACCTCCGTGTGGAAGCGCTGCAGGGAGCCCGATACGGAGGGGGCGGGAGCGGGGATGGAGGTTGGTGCGCCGGCGATGTTGCTTCGTGTCCAGGCTCCAGCGGCAGCGGCCGTTTCCCTCTCTGTTCTGCCCTCTGACGTCATCACGTCTTGACACGAGGGCGGGACAGAGAGGGAAGTCTCTACTGCGCATTTGCGGATGAGTCAGTCACTTGTCATTTATATGTTTGATACTGCCTTGCATGAAGACACAATGTGGAGGTGCACATACTAAAAAAAACATATCCAGATCAAAAGAGAAAAGACAAGAACTCCAATTTTAAATAGGAAAAGTAGGCAAGACCAAGCATAGAGAATAAATTCTTAAAGGCTAAAACCATAACTACATCCATTCATACAGAACAGAATGGTAGTTAGTGCCCTCCAGCAGTCAAGACACAGCCTTGAATTTAGGAGAGTTTGAGGTGAAACAGGGAGGGGCCAGCAAAGCAGAACAATGCTGGCAGATGACCAAACTGGATTATACTGCAGACAAGGCCACAATGTGGGAGACCCAACTATACTTAATTTATATTTGAAGAATTGAAGAGCTGTACAAACTAGCCTGGATTTCTGTTCATAGCTGGATCTGTACAAGAACAGTCGGTTATCTCACACAGAATTAATTTTCATATGGGATCCAGTAACACGTAATTCAGTGAAAGAAAAAAACTCAGAAAGCCCCTCTTACCTTTACTATTTGCCTGGTGCTCGTGATGAAGGCTTTTCTTTTACTCAGCTCCAGTGCATCAAGATTGAATTTTCGAGGATTTGTTTCCACAATGCGTGAACTGCAGTGTTAAGAAAATACTACACATTCTGGACCCTGAAACTGATGTCATCCAGCCTGCCCATTAACACACTACCAGGCCTCCACCCTGCGCTCCCTAATGAAGCCTCGGTCACCAGGAAAAAAATAAAAATCCCTATTACAGCTGCATAATTTGAGTGTCCCAAATATATGGATACTAGAAATATTCTCTTTCCCATCCCCCCCCCCCCCCCAAAAGAACCCCCACCAGAGTGATATTTATTTTCATAAGGGATCAGAGGCATAGCCAGACTGTATTTTGGATGGGCCCAGAGGTAAACTGGATGGCCCTTCCACCCCCAACCACATCACAAATATCTTCCTGGAGATATTTTTTTTAAGAACATAAGACTTTTTTTCACCTACCCCACATCTTCTCCGCGGCATCCCAGCATCTGCGCTGCTATCTCTGAACTCTGTCCCTCCCTAATGTCGGTACAGGCGTCCTTGGCACCTGCAGCTATTCATTCTTGCTGCTTGCACTAGCCCCGCAGGCTTCCATCTGCTGTGTCCCGCCCTCGCTGACATCATTGCCTGTTTCCTGTCTGGCAGAACGCGGCAGATGGAAGCCTGGCACAACCAGCGAGAATGAATTGCTGCAGGCGCCAAGGATGCCTTACCAACACTGGGGTTCAGAGACCAGAACGCAGATGTCGAGCCACCACGGGGGGGGGGGGGGGGGGGGGGGGGGGGGGGGAGAGCAGTGTGGCACTACATCTGGGTGGGCTTCAGCCAAGAATGGGTGGGCCTGTGCCCACCCAGGCCCACCCGTAGCTACGACACTGGAAGGGATGAATACACAGATCTCTAAATTTGTGCTGAAAGTGAGTGGAAGCACAGGGTACTGAACCTACAGCTCTCAGGAGTACAGATAGGATATTGATAGTTTCATCCAGGTCCTCAAGGTCCCATTCAATGCTCCGCAGGTTGTTCCTTAGCTCATTGGTAGTCCAATCCACTTCTTCTCTTGTGGCAGTAGTGGGATCCTGAAGAAGGTCTGTCCATCTCTGAAACAGGCCCTGGGCAGTGTTTACTGCCTTTTGAACCTCCCTGTATTCAAAAGGGAGAGAGCGATCACCTTTAATGCATTTCAGGTTTAGCCTATCTTATACAAATGAAAGAAAATTTTTACCCCAAATCAAATCATTTTTTTAAACAAAACAGTTAGCTTTGAGGCTTGCCTTTTATGCTAACTAGAACACTGGGTTTGCATTAGTTTCAGCATGCTTGTAAGTGAAACAAATGCTAATATTTTCGTTCCAACACTATCATCTTTGGTGCTTTACAATTCTTAAATTATCTTTTATAATTCATCGTTTCTAACTAGATACTGATGTGCAGCCTTTCCGTGGCTATAATATAAACACCTCTCCCCCATACCTCCACTTTCCTGTTTTACTTGTGAAGCAGCCAGACCTTCTGTAATCCTCAGCTCTACTATTTAGAAGAAAAATATAGGGTACTTGTCACGTTAGCTCAGTTGAATGTGCTTTAAGAATTTAGTTGGTTAATGCAATAGTACATACTACCTGGCTGAACTAAGCCCAGACAAATATTAGGGGCGGGAAAGTTTTGCTTTGAAGATTGTTGAAGGAAGTTGTGTCTTATTTTTCTGCAAGTTATTAATTTTTAAGTAAATGTAAGTAAGCGTACTTCCCTCCCTGACCTGGCCCCACCCCAGAAATATCTCTTTGACCTGGAGGGTTAAAGCATGTGCACTGTGGAACAGCACACACATAATTCTACCCGCATACAGCAAAAAGCCCATTTCCACCGGTTAAACAGTGTTTTCTTACCCGCAGAAGGGGCTTCTGGCGATTACCCTCCATACCAATGACTTTTTTTTACTGGACTCACTTAACGTGGCCACAGCAGGGGGCTGACAAATCTTAGTTGCTTATCCACTCCAAGTAGCCAGTCTGTCCAAGGATTTTAAATACTTTATATGTTGGAAATTGTCCAGCTTCTTCCCATTTGTCAGCAAAAAAGGTTAATCTTGACAATCTCTCTCAGGGACTCACAGAGCCCTATGCTCCTGGTTGAATAGCAATGGACATGTAGATGACATTTCTGAGGAGCTTCCGAGCCACAAGCTGCTGCACAAGAGCAAGGTCTAGGCCTAATTCTTGTCCTAACTGAAAACCTGTATACAGTTTAGTAAAATAGGGGCCTAAAAGGAGGAGAAATATTGTTTAATCCTGTGTACGCATGTAGTTAAAAGCCTGAGAACAGGGGAAAGTTTGAGAACGATGTGTTTCCTGTGTGAAACAGTATTTAAATAAACGAGTTTGCAAAAGGGTATTGTCTTCCTCTGAGAAGGCCACTTTTTTTGTATACAGAAGGGATCACTGGTGTTTTATTCCCACTCCTCCCCCTAGTTCCATCCATCCAACTTACATTCTTTGACAGACCTTTATTCTAGTTAAGGAGGCCATTTTTCCCCACAAGGTCAGTTAGGGATTTACACCCACAGGTGAGAAACGTGACTTTAACAGCAGCCTTACGGTAATCCTTTTATAGGTCATTGATAAACTAACAAAATACATCAAATGAATTTAATGGACATTAAATCATATTAAGCATCTCCCACTCCCAGCAACATTAATATACAGACAGCAGTCCAGTAGAGAAATAGGAAGATGATGGTAGAGAAGAAGAACACTGACTAGGGCGATTTGGATAGAGCGGTTTATAAATATTTTAAATAAATACATATAGAGCAGTGGTTTTCAACCCAGTCCTCAGGGACCACTTGGTCAGTTGGGTCTTCAGGATATCCGCAATGAATATGCATGAGAGGGATTTGCATACTAAGAATCTCTCATGCATATTTATTGTGGATATCCTGAAAACCCAACTGACCAGGTGGTCCCTGAGGACTAGGTTGAAAACCACTTATGCAGAGGCATGTGGGAACACTTATCTGCCACAGAGATGTTCATTATTATAATAGCATTCACTGTACTGATTTTGCTGACCAATGGATGCAAGCAACTTTCCTAAGAGTACTTAAGACTGCTGGGGAGTGAGAGAAGGACTGGTGACAAGGGGGGGGGGAAGAGAGACAGATTGGGTAGGACAGAGTTGAGAGATGAGAATATGAGATAGCCGTGGCCCTGATGTCCCAGCTGTGGGAGAAGCAAAGAGGCTATCGCCTCAGGCATAGCTATCGAGGACACATTAAAAGCTACAAAAAACACCTCATAAAGGGGTATTAGTTCTAAGCAATCACGTGGAGATGGAGAAGATCCTTAAAGGCCAAGAAAATGTAGTAGAAAGATACACAAATAGTTCCCGTTTTATTGGATACCACAGGCTTGATTAAAAGCAATGTCTAAGCACATCTTGATGTGGCGTCCAGGATCTCTGCTCAAAGTATAGCGATGCACAGACTCTCACGGCTGCATGTCTATTGGACCCAGCAGTCCAGCAGAGACTGGTGGAAGACAAATGCTGGGGGGGTGGGGGGGGGGGGAATAACCCTTTTGGAGAGAAGGTGGAGGAGGTCGCTGACCTTCATTAAGAAGCACACTGATCCCATCGACACTCTCTCCTGCCAGACACCTTCTGCGACTTCCTCCTCATCAGGAGGTTTTTGGGCAAGTCGAAGAACGATCCCTACTACTCACAAAGGTGTAGGTAGGCGGCTCACCAGCCTAAGCAGGCTCAGCCCCAGCACGCTTGTTCTTGTTAACAGCCTACATTACACATTACATCTTATGAACTTCAGAAGGAAGTTCTTTGGTACTATGCAAGTACTACAGTAAATTTGAGACTCGTGAGATCATACTCCACATAACCTGGTTTAGGAGTGAGGTTCATACTGTCATGGTATGCACAAAATTGGAAAAACAAAAAAAGCACCATAGGCAGTTCAAGCTCGGAGTTGTCAAGAGTCTTATTGGCTGACCTGCCACAGGCCGTGTTTTGGCAACAAACACCTACGTCAGGGATCAGCGAAAAAAACTATTTTAGATAAATATCACATTAAAAACTCGCAACTCATATGTTCAATAAACCGAGACTGGTTCAAACTACGTTGTTGCAAATGGCAAAAGGATGCGTCATCGCAAGCCACTGTCCAGAGTTTGGTGCCAACAAGGATATGAAAGGTAATAAAGGCAGCTGAAGGATGAGAGAACAGAACTTATTTCAACAAGAAAAAAATAATTCCAGGTATTTACCTGTTTTTTTTTATGCACAGATGCCAGGACAGCAAATATAAAATATACTGAGCATGTTTGAATCCCTAGAACAGGGATTTCCAAACTTCTTCTAATGGCTTATTTCCCCAGTATATCTTTCCCCTCTTCCTTCTTTACCTCTTCCAGTATCTGAAGAGCACAGTTCCTTGTACCTCCCTCTGCAGTGGCAACTCTGGCCCCCTCTGTGTGGCTATAGTGGTGACTCTAGCTTTAGCAGTAGATCGAGTCTCCCTTCACCACAACGTTTCCCTGCAGGGCAGGTATGCTGCTCCTGTACTTTTTGCTAGGAGCAAGATCTGGACCTTTGGAAAAAGAGATGCTGGAAAGCACAGTTGGCTTGCAGCTGTTTTTGAATTGGTGTTAAAATCCACGTATCAGTGAAAATTGGTCTAAGCTGATACTGAAAGACCCTGTGGACCTAGTACACCAGGAAAAGTGTTTGTTACTAATCTGAACAGCCTAGGATGGTCCCCTGGGTTACTGGAATGGATTAGAAACTTTTTGAGTGACAGATGGTAGAGATAAACTGAATATCTTTTCACAAGTGTTACTGCCATGAGGTTGATACAGGAAACCTTTTGCTGATGACTGTAATAACTGCAAAAGAACAGACAACCCTGAGGAGCAATTTATGAAAGCTCAAGGACTGAGTGCTCCTCATCTAAGCTTCAATGCAAAACTGCAGCTTCCTGCATTCTTAGGGAAGAGAAGTTCAAAGGAACATCACAAAATGGGAGGGATGAGATACTGATATATACAAAACAGACAGATCTCAGGTTGATAAAATCTAATCATCTTGGAGGGAGTGAAAACAATGGGACAAGATGGAAGCTAGAGCCAGAGGAATGCCAGTGCGTAAAGGGATCGGAACTCCCCCCCCACACAACTATGATAGTGGTGCAATACAGGTTATTAATGAGACCTCATCTTGAGTACCAAGAGGCCGACGCTCAAAGCTTTACACTGAAGCCATGTGCAGATGGGCCCATAACGCAACAGTAATGCAAAAAACTAGCTCAGCTTGAGGCCAATTATATTTAAGTTTTATGCATGGTTAAATTGTGTTATCCAACAGGAAGTGGAAGGAAGAACATGCCCGACAGTGGGCCAGGGCCCACCCACTTAGGACTCAGGCCCACCCAAGTGTAGCACAGGTTTAACGGTAGCTGGTGGGGATCCCAAGCTCTGCCAGCTGAAGTCTTCTCCCTGATGATAACGAAAACACTTCTCTCCACAATACCGGCATCTGCACATGCTCAGTTTTCAGCGCATGCCTGCTGCAGACTGCCAAGGTAGAAAGAAATGTTTTCCCGCTGAGATATTTTTTTTGGGGGGAGGGGGGGGGGGGGGGGAAACACTTGGTGTCCACCCACTTCTTGCCTTGGCCCACCTAATATCTGTTGTCTGGCTATGCCCCTGCCTGACATGCACACAAAGGTTTTGCGGTCAGCATGGCTCTTGTACGCATGGTCAAGGAGAAGGGGGTAGGGAAAGTGGGCTCTATCTAACTACAAGGGAGACGTCTAGGTTTCCAAATCTTTACTGTGGAACAATCAAACAACTCGACACAGCGGGAACAGCTTTCAAACGCATCGCCCATATTAAAGCACGGTACCCTGCGCAGAAAGAGAAAGGCAGGGACTCACTGAACAGCAGGTATCTCCGGAGGAGAAGCAGAGTTCCACAGACGCAGCAGCCTGCTGCCTAACCGGCACATAGACTGAAAGCACAGCACTAAGACAGGGAAACCCTGTACTGCCCGGTCCTGTCAGAAATCTTGTTTCTTCTGTTTTGTTTTAACACTAAAATGAAGGCAAATGAGCTCTCTTGTTTTTTTTTTTGTTTTTTTACTGGTGAGGAAGGCTAGAGCTCTAAAGACCGGCAGGCAAGGGGGGGGGAAGGGTGAAGCAGGGACCCAGAAGACTGAGTATGCCCCCAAAGTCGGCACCAGGGCCGCCGAGAGACTGGGCCGGGCCCGGGGCAAGGCCACCCCGGGGACCCACCCCTGCCGCCCTTGCTGCCGCTCCCCCTCCACCCCCGAGATTGCCGCAGCCACTGCTCCCCCCTCCACCCCCCCCCAAGGTCACCGCTGCCGCCGCTCCCCCCTCAGTCCGCCACCGTGCCGGGCTCCCTGCATTGAAATCGTAGTCTCACCTCCGTGAAAGCAACACTGCAGGCAGCAGAACGTCTCCCTTCGGCCCTCCTTCCCTCATGTCCCGCCCTTGCGGAAGTTACATCAGACGAGGGCGGGACAGGGAGGCGTTCTGCTGCCTGCAGCGCTGCTTTCACGGAGGCGAGACTGCAATTTCAATGCAGGGGGCAGATGGTCGACGACGGACGGCGGGTGGGACTGCGGCGCCGGGCCCCCCTTGGAGCCTGGGGAATTTTGTCCCCCCTGCCCCCCCCTCGGCGGCTATGGTCAGCACCACCAGCCACACACCCCTAAACTCAACTGGCCCACAGGACCCAGGAGTATCCCCAACAGACAAATCCAGGAGCTGCTGAATGAAACACCGTCCACCACCTGCTGGAGATAGAGATAAGAGGTGAAGGAGGAGCTGGCCTTCTGGTATCACTGCCTTCAGCTTTGTAATCTCTATCTGCTGGTAGATGAACACAACCCATCAGTTCTTGGATTCATCTGCTGCATACACTAAGGAAATAAATTATGCTACCTAAATGTTCTTTCCTTAAGACCTGCTAGACTAGTCTGACAAGTAGAAATTTCCCCTCCCTCCAACAGGTGAAAACAGAACAAAAACTCCTCAGTTTCCTAGAAGGGCTGGTGCAGCCTGGAAGCAATTTATTCTTTTGAGGTTAGATAACAGCCTTGCTGTTGAATATTGACCTGTTTATATTCATCCTCACATGATTTAAAAAATAAAATTGCTGGAAAAAAACAATACACTCTATCTCAGCTTTATAAGCCCAATTCACACTGCAGATATATTTCTTAGCTGTGATTAAGTAGCATAGGCTTCAATAGCTTTAGGGTAACCTGACTTGAGCAGCTCAGGTGCTTTATACAGAGCTAGGCCTTGACCTTAACACTCTGGCATGCCAGTGTTGTGAGGTATTTGTCCTCCTTATCCTGCCCCTCGGTCCTCGCCCATCAGCAAGTCACAGAGCAGTGCTAAAGACATGCTGCCTCCAGCTGCCCTGGTACTTCTGTGTGTGGTCCTGCGCACAGGAAGTTGCATTAAAAAAAAGGCAGGACCACTCAGAGAAAAGGCTGGGGCAGCCAGAAACAGTGCGTCCTTAGTGCTGCCCGCGATTTGCCGCTGGGTGAGAACTGTGGTGGGAGGGGAAGGAGGAAGAGGGAGAGCTGCCGTACCCACAGGAAGGAAGGGAGGGAGAGTGGAACCAAGGCACATGATTGGGCCACTTAAGCATGAGAGCTGGAGAAGGGACCTGAATGCGTGCAACTTGGCATGTCTGTTTGGGCCGTGTAGCACTTAGTGCATGCTAGGCTTCAGTAAAAGGACCCCTAAACAACTTTATTCTGAGCACTTACGAGTAAAATTTAGAAGCAAGTTTTTAGTTCATTACCTGCCCACAAACACATGATTTGCTTAGAATATTAGGCCCCTACTTTTTGAGACAATTTCTAAAACCTAAAACTGATTCTTTTGGGGGCTCTCGCTCCAGATGGCTTAATTTTGTGCATATGATGCCAGCAATGAACCTCACTCATAACCAGGGGATGTGAAGTATGATGTTAGTCTCTCAAATTTACAGCTTCCTTCTGGAGTTTATAAGATGTAAAACACAGTGGTTCCCAAACCCGATCCTGGAAGCGCCCCAGCCAGTCACACTGACATGAAGAGGAGACTGTGCATGCAAATCTCTCATGAATATTCATTGTAGATATTCTGAAAACCTGCTTCCAGGATCAGGTATGGGAACCCGTAGTAGTAGTAGTAGTGTGCTTGAAAAGTCCTTTTAATCAAGCCTGCAGCACCCGATAGGATGGGAAATATTTCTGCTTCTTTCTGTCACATTTTCTTAATATCTGACTGCATTGCTTGGTACCTGAAGATCTTGAATGCACAGAATAATCACTTGGAACCAGCACCTCTATTACCAGTGCTGATCTAGCGTTTTCTCCTTTACCATGATATATGGTTTTCATCATCAGTTGAAATTGGATTTTCCCAGATGATCATAACCTCTAAGCATGGTCTTAATTCTATGCAGTTTCTACAATTATCAAAATTACTGAACCTCACACTCAGCTCCCAGCTCCCGAAACTTCTTACCTATGTGCCTTACCTAGATTGTCGGCTTCATGGAGCAGAGTTTCTCATATCTGTACAGCACTGTATGTGCCTTGTAGCACCTCCCATGTGTGGGGGAATGGAGGTAAAAGGGACAAATGTAATTGGAAAAGAACCAGGGCACCCTCTATCCCCATGTTTGTCCTGCTCTCCAGTCTCATATCATAGCCTTTTATTCTACACCATTACAATAGATGCAATCTGAAACTGTATCATACACACCCTCCTCTCCTCCAAGGTACACAAACTTAGGCACTCACTGAAGAAAATAGTCAGCCCCATGTAGAAATTTCTCTAAATTTCTTCTACTCTATCTATATCTCCATAACATTGGACAAAGTAATTGGGGTGAATTAATATCAATGTTTCATATCAAGGTGATAGTATAACCTTTTCTTACTGGGTATCACATCTCCCCATACACCCTAGTATCCCACTGATTCTACCAGTCACTTTTTAACACTTTTGCCAATGTGGAGGTCAACTCAGAGGAAATTTAGTTATGTAAATGGGGCCTGTTTACGTTAAAAAAAAAAAACACCTTCCGGTTTTTTTTTTCCATTTTGGCCTAGCAGATCCTCCTGTTCCTTTCGGTTGCCACCTCAAATAAACCTACGTTCTACTGGACTACAACACCCTGAGCTTTCATGCATGACCAAGAGTGTCCTGAGCTAGGACCGTGTCCTTTGTGACACTTCCCCTAGTGCCCCCTCCACCCCTAACCACTATGCTGTAGCCACCACAGGGGAAACAATGGGCAGGAAGCAATTTGCGTGTCCCCGCCTCACTTGCGCACTGTGCAGCCACACTGCTCGCACATCAGAATGGCCCTGTTCATAACTACCCGAGGATTTCTGAATCTCATCATTCCTCGGCTTGTACCACCACTAATAAAAGGCTGCAGCTCTGTAGACCTCAGTGCAAATACAACCCATGCTTAACCATTAGGTGCAATTACTCAGCAACAACTGAGGCCATCTTCCCCCAGGGACCATGAATGCTGCCTCTGCAGCAGAGACAGCAGAAGCTGAGCCTGGAAACTAAACCCAGGTCTTCCACAAAGCAGCAGAGCAGCTGAACCACTGGGCTGGTCCAACTCCAACAGTTCTTTACCTTTATTACTATAGTTCATGTTGTATTCCTACTGGTGGCAAATATCAGTTTTGTTCCCAGAATATTATTTCAGCTAGGTGCAAAAGGAGCTTACAAGTTCCCTCCCCCCCAAAAAAAAAAAAACAAAAAAAAAAGAGATCTACCTCAGTTTCTCAAGTTTATTGTTTATTGAGTTTGCTATACTGCTTCTCATGAACCCAAGTCAAAATGTTTTACATTGCAATAAAAACAAAGCTAAAATTAGAAAAGGAAAGCCATAACATAAATAGAAAAGCACAATCACTCAAGACCAAACAATAAACCATAATTCAAGCCAAAATACAACCGCATGAAAATCAACCAGAAAGAACATCAAAGTCTAAAGGTTGTTTTAAAGAAATAGGCTTTCAGTGAAGTTCGAAAGGAGGTATAGGAGTCATCAAGTCGCAAAAGTTGGGGGAGCGAGTTCTAGAGGGCGGTGCAAGAAAGAAGAAAGCAGATGGCTGGGTGGACTCCCATTGTGTCTTTGAGGAGGGGAGGTAAAACAAGCCTGTTATCAGTAAGAGAATGAAGGGTATAAGAGGGTGTATAAAGGATGATCTCAGATGCCAAATAGGAAGGAGTGGCAGTGTATAAGATTTTGTGTGTTAATACAAGGATTTTGTATTTTATTCAAAACTCGACAGGAAAGCCAGTGAAGACATTGTAGAAGCAGAGAAACAGGATAGTAACATTTTGCATGACAGATTATACAGGCAGCAGTATTTGAAGTGTTAGAAGATGATTCAAGTCAGCTTTAGTAATACCTATGTAGACGGAATTACAATAATAACGAGAATTGATGTATGCATAAAACAGAGAGCAAAGTGAATCTGAATCTACCAAACTGCCAACAGAGACTGAGAAAGTAGAAACCAGTTTTCATGACCTGCGGTATCTGAGGTGTAAAGGATAAAGCACAGTCAAGAATTATCTCAAGGTATCTGAAGAAAGTGACAGGGGTGATCTGCCTATCGAAATACACATAGAAGTATAAGAGGAACCCATGATCCAGCTGACTACCGTCTTCTCAGGATCAAGAACTAGATGTTCCTCCAGCCACGTTGCTACTTCCTGCAGGCAGTCCTGAAGGGGGCATGATTGATAGACATTGTATCAGTATAATACACTAAGAGGAACTCATCGGCATAAGAGTAGGCACTAATGCCGCAAGTCTGGCTAAGTAATGCCAAAGAGCTACCGAAGATTAAAAAGAGAGGGCAAAAGGACTGAGCCCTGGAGAACTCCACAAGGAAGTGTATGCGAGGTAGAGGTAGATTGGACAACTGTGAAGGAGTAATGTTCCAGAAAGGAAGTGAACCATTTAAGCACAGTTCCCGAGATTCTTAAGGAGGTTAAGTGTTGAGAAAGGAGAGGGTGATCAATAAGGTTGAAAGCAACTGAGAGATCTAAGTATACTACTAGTGCAATTCTACCATGTACAAGATTGTAGTGAAGTTCACTTCAGAGTGCAGTAATGACAGTTTCAGTGCTATAGCCTGCCCTAACGCCTGACTGGCACAGGTGTAAGGCATTTATTGCCTCAATGTAAGCTTGGATTTGCTGGAAGACTATAGTCAAGTATATTTGACAAAAAAGGGAGATTAGAAACAGGACAGTAGTTATTGGGCTGTAGTGGATCTAGAGTAGATTTTTTCAAAATGGGTTTTATGAGTGCATGTTTGAGTGATGTTAGAACTATACCCAAAGGTCAAAATGTGGGATACCGGGGAATGAAGAAACGCAGATAATCCTAAGGAAAGCTGTCTTAGCCAGGTTGATGGAAAGGAATCAAGGGAACAGACAGTTACACTGAGACTGAATAACAGCTCAAGTAAAAATTTGGAGATAGAATATTGAATGCTGTCCATGACGCTGTATTGGCCAAGGGGGGAGATGTGGAGAGGGGACACAACTGGATGGCAGCAGAAACGTGGCCTGAAGCAACTCAATTCTGTAGTGAAATATGAGGCCAAGGTTTCAGAGGTGAGACGAACTGTTGGAGGACTATCAGATGGAGAGGAAATAAGAGTATTAAAGATCTGGAAAAGCTGCTTGGTAGCATTTTCTGCATCATGAATTTGCTTAGAAAAGTAGTTTCTTAGTCACATGGGTCTGGCCAATATAATATCGCCAAGTCTGTCGACACAATTTGAGGGATTCACTTGACTTCTGCTTACACCATAGGTATTCAGCCCTTCTTGCCCGACGTTTGCATAGATGTAGACCAGGATGAAACCATGGCTGTCGATTTTTTATACACTTATGAACAAAAGTGAATGGTGCTACTTGATCAAAGACCTGTTGTAAAGAAGAATTCCAGGTGGAAACTTGCTCGTCAAATCAGAGTTCGAAGAAGTTGACCAGAAAGGAATCTTGAAGTGGCAGGAGAGAGAGTCAATATGACAGACACATTGACCAATACTCTGTAGAAGTTGAAGATGGCAGAAGAGGAGTTAGGGAGACCTGAAACAAAGAGAGGTGATTTGACCATGAAAATGAAAAGTCCTTAATGGAGAGATCTGAATGAAAGAACAAAGATCCGTCATAACTAGATAAAGGGTATGACCGACAGAATGAGTCTCAACCGTGACATGCTATAAAAGACCCAGAGCTGCCAATAAAGAAGTAAAATATCTGGTATGCAGATGAGATGGGTTATCTACGAGTATTAAAGTCTTCAAGAATAAGAAGATTTGGAAATGTCATTGAGGCATCTGCTAAGGACTGGTAGACCATATCCCAATCTTCAGATTTTAAAGAGGGGTAGCAGTAAAAAGGAACAATATACACACATGGATTGGCTACCACCTCTAATAAGAGACTGTGGGAGACCGTCTCTAGTCTGGAGAGATGAAGAAAAGATAACCACCAGGCCTCCCCCACGCTTGTCTACTCGAGATGAGTAGTATACAGATAAATTTGCAGGAAGGCTTGAAAATAAATGGACTTCTTCCCCAGAGGGGAGAATGTTTCTGTTAAGCAGATAAAAGCCAAGACAGTTGGAGAGAAGTAAATCCTGAATGAGAATAGATTTGCACTTCATCGAGTGGCAGTTAAGAACAGCAAAGGAGATTAAGTATAAAAGAAGATACACCATAGAGATCCATAGAACTATGAAGAGACTGGGGGGGGGGGGGGGGGGGGGGGGAGAGGGGAGGAGGGAAGGGAAAGGGGATATCTCTAGGATGTATAAAGTGATGTCAAAGATTGTATATCTAAGTTGTCTATACACTAAAATAAAGTTTATAAAAAAAAAAAAAAAAAAAACAGCAGGAGAATTCCTGAACAGAATTGTTTGCCAGGGAGGGGCTATGACATGGAATAAAATTTCTAACCTGTGTGGGATGTGCAAGAATTCTTGGGGGAGGGCGGTGGCCCCACTAGACAAGAATTGGGAGTGGGTCAGATGGCATAATGGAGGACGGGGCCGACACACCCACAGGAGAGAGATGACGGACAATCACAACAGAAAGAACAGAGTAGACAAGGAACAAAACCATAGCAATAAGAGAAAGAGCTTACCAAACTGGACAGAAAAGGGTCTCATGCCTCTGCCCCAAGGAATTCGCCTAAGGAGCAGGTCCTGCTCCTTAGGCAAGCTTCTTTGGCGCGTGCCCCAGGCATGCCGCTAGAGGACAGCTTTACATAACACTTGCTTTTCGTGGTAATTCTAGATTTGTATATTTTCATTCATATTTACAGATATATCTTCAACAATGGAGCAGTAGCCTAAAGATTAGAGCAGTGGGCTGCGAGACATGGAAGCCAGGGTAAAAGTTCCACTGACCCTCTTTGTGACCGCTAGCAAGTCATTTAGTGGCTCATTTACTAAGCTGTGTTAGGTGCTAATGTGCGCCTAGCACAGCTTAAAATGACATACCTCCACATGCGCTCTGGCACCCTACAGAAAGGGCGCGTGTGTGCGTGCTAACCACCTGCCAAAAATTTTTTAATTTTAAGGGGACATGTCTGGGGGCGGAGAATGGGCGTCCCTGTGCTAACCAGTTAGCACAGCTAAATTATGCGCTGATTAGCCCTTACTGCCTACAAAACAGTTGGTGGTAAGTGCATACGTGTTAATTTCTTTTTTTAATAGCGGCATTAGTGCATGTTTTGTTACATTTGTACCCCGCGCTTTCCCACTCATGGCAGGCTCAATGTGGCTTACATGGGGCAATGGAGGGTTAAGTGACTTGCCCAGAGTCACAAGGAGCTGCCTGTGCCTGAAGTGGGAATCGAACTCAGTTCCTCATTATTGCAAGAAATAGAGAAAGACCATTTTTACAGCTGCAGTTAAAATGGCCTTAGCACACAGGAAAAACCCGCATAAGGGCATGCTAAGGCCAGTTTTTATCACAGCTTAGTTAAAGGATCCCTTAATCCTCCATTGCCTCAGATACAAATTTAAAGTTAGATTTACTTACACTTAATGCAGGTTAATTTGATGTACAGGAGTTAATAAATGGACCCACAAATAGTTGGGCTTATGCCTGTGTTAGCAAATCTAGTCCTTACACTATAAACCCTCTAGGGTCACAGAAACACTTGCTATACTTTAATGTAACTTACTCTGAGCTAAATGTAAATACATAACACTATGTAGTGTACTGAATACCTTCTATTAATTTACCTTCTGTGTCCTCGAAACAATATTCTAGATTGATACAGGAGATCATATATACCATGTGAAAAATGCTCAATATGTCTAACCCTGGATGTCTGGAAAACTGGCAAAGAAATGAAAGTTTGCAAAGCATGTCCCACCCTGATTACTTCTGTTCATGAACACTATAGAAACATTCTTTTCTCAGCTCATATTTCCTCACCCACCTCTTTCCCACCAAACTTCACTGTGCTCTCCTTGCAGGGCTCATTTTCAACGTGCTTAGACTTACAAAGTTACATGGAAGGGCATTTTCAATATGACGTCCAAGTCCAACTTTAGATGTTTTGCAAAAAAAAGTCCAAAATCTGAACAGGAAAGAAATTCATTTTCAAAAAAAGAAAAGTTCTTTACCCCCTAAACTGTTCTGTTCCCTTAGGTTTTTGAAGCCCAAATGCATGACCCTGCAGTTTGTTAGCATTAAATCTTAGTTGACAAATTCCAGATCATTCCTCCTAGCTTCGCTAAGTCCTTCCTCATGTTATCCACACTATCAGGGGTGTCTATTGCAGATTTTGGTATGATCCGCAAAGAGGCAAACCTTACCGTCTATCTTTTCTTTTCAAATATACCGTTTCTAACAAGGTTTTGTGCTTTGGACATTTTGTTTTTTGGTCCATTAAAAAAAAAAAAAAAAAGCATCCAAGTGAAAAATATAGAAAATCAAGCCATTGGGATGTAGGAAGGGCTAGAATTTTTAGTAGACTGGTCTCCCAGACATCCCAGGAGATAAATGGGGCACCCTAGGGGGCATGCAGTGGACTTCAAAAACATCCTCCCAGGTACACATCTCACCGTTGCTCCCTTACCTTGTTTGCTGAGACCCCCAAACCCACTGCCCACAACTGTGCACCACTACAGTAGCTCTTATGGGTGAAGGGGGCACCTATATGTGAATACAGTGGGTTCTGGTGAGTTTTGGAGGGCTCACAGTTTCCCACACAAATGTGACAGGTAGAGGGAGATAGGGACCAGAGTCCTCCACTCCACGGTGAACTGTGCTGATCACTAAACTTCTCCAGGGACCTGCATGCTGCTCTAATAGACCTGGCTCTAACATCTGAGGCTGTCATAGAGGCTGCTAAATCATATTTGTATTCACATTTTGGTGGGTGGGAGGGGGGTCAGTGACCACTGGGGGGGTCATTGGGGGGGGGGTCACCCCTGATTCCCTCCAGTGGTCATCTGGTCATTTAAGGCACCCTTTTGTGCCTTATTCGTTATAAAAACAGGTTTACCTCAAAACGTCTTAGTTTTAGTCCTGGACACTTTTGTAATGTTCCGTTACAGCTGAAAAATGTCCAAGTGTTAGGAGCACCCAGATCCCTCCCTTAACATGCCCCCTTGTAATTTGAACAAATTTCTGATGGACTTAATAGAAAAACATCGAAAAATTGGTTTTGAAAATACCAATTTGGACGTTTTTGTGAGAAAACTGTCCAAATGCGGATTTATGCCACTTTTTGGACGTTTTTCTCTTTTGAAAATGAGCTCCACAGTAACCTATGGAACTTTGCAGATCTAAGTGCTGTCAAAATATGCCTCACAGACTGTTTTTCCATTCTTTTTAGTATGTGTCCAAAGGGAGCCTGTTTCACCAGCTTCAATCTTCTCTTACCAATTCCTAACCACTATACTAGCCTCTGCTAGACTTAACTTTATCCCTTCTTGATACAGGAACACTTTTACAAATCAAAAGTAAAAGGAAAATGCCTTGAAAAAGTACCAATGCAAAATAACACTGCAGAAACTTCTAATTACCAGAGGTGTTAATAATAAACCTATCATACTGTTAGAAAAAGAATGAGCTGTGTCAAATGTATAACCTACACTTGCTGTAGAGCTATATGAAAAATAAGGGAGCAAAACCTGAACTCTCAAATGTATAATGGGATTATTGCCAGTGGTGTGCTGCAAAGTTTGTTCAAGGGCCGGTTGTTTTAAAGATTTTTGTAAGCACTATTGCTGAAGGGCTCTCTGGTAAGGATTGCCTCTTTGTGGATTATACCAAAACCTGCAATAGACACCCCTGATGGTGTGGTTAACATAAGGAAAGACTTAGCAAAGCTAGGAGGAATGGTGTGGAATTTGGCAGCTAATATTTAATGCTAACAAATTGAAGGATCATGCATTCAGGCTGCAAAAAACTAAGGGAACGGTACTGTTGGGGGGGGGGGGGGTAAAGAACTTTTGTGCTTGAAAGACGAGTGGGACTTGGGTGTGACCATATGTGATGATCTTAAGGTGGCCAAACAGGTAGAAAAGGTGATAGTGAAAGCTAGAAGAATGCTTGGGTGCACAGGGAGAGGAATGACCAGTAGGAAAAAGGAGGCAATGATGCCACTATATAAGACTCTGGTTAGACCTCATTTAGAGCACTGTGTAGAATTCTGGAGACAGCACCTTCAAAAAGATACAAGCAGGACGGAGTCAGTCCAGAGGGTGGCTCCTAAAATTGGCAGTAATCTTCATCTTAAAGTGTATGGGGAACAGACTTAAAAATCTCAATATGTATACTTTGGAAGAATACGGGGAGAAGAAAGATATGATAGAGCCATTTCCTACACAGCATAAATGCACAGAAGGTGAGTCTCTTTCAATTGAAAAGAAGCTCTGGAACGAGGGGGTATAGGATGAAGGTGAAAGGGGACTGACTCAGAAGTAACCTGAGGAAATACTTTTTAACCCACAGGGTGGTGAATTCGTGGAACAGCTTCCCTGTGGAAGTAGTGGAGACAAAAACAGTATCTGAATTCAAGAAAGCTTGGGATACATAAGTATATAGGGCCTCTAAGGACGTGATAGGGAGAACAGTGCTACATGTTTCTATGACATCAAAATCTGCAGTTAGCATCCTCCCATTGTACAAGTTGGATTACGATCAATTTAATATCATCAAAAAGAAATATCTGTAAAAGATACATAAAGAGGCTGGCATATTTGTGCAATGCCTAGCATATGCTATATGTCGTATTTGACAGAACTTAAAAAGATTTCTCGCCACTTTTTCCTGTTCATAGGATCGATAAACAAAGTTAACACCAATGGACCCCCTTGCCCTATCTTCTCACTTGGGTGACCGACCTCACCTCCGGTGGAAGACTAGGTCACCCCCTCTCCCTGTTTCCACGAGCAACAACACGAAATGCTTACCCCTTCACCACAAAGAACGGGTCCTCCATAGCCGTCTACGACCCAACCGCTGAGCTTGCAATTCTCTACCCACCCAATGCTCCAGTCCAGGCCAGCAGCACAAGCACCAGGGAAGGGAAGGGGCGGATGCACAGCACTCAAAGCACCAATCAGCGGGCCCACGCAAGTTCCACTCCCCTGTGACCTTCTGCACGAGCTGCTAACACGGAAGCAATGGGCCAAGGAGGTTGGATAAAATAAGAGACGAAGTGACGTCAACATATCGAACCCAATTAGGGAAATCTCTGTTTCTACTCCCCCGAGCAGCCATCATCCCCCTACACTCAAAACAAAGAAAACAAACCTATGAGCTGCTACATCCATGTTGTCGTTCTTGATTGTTGGTAGCATTTTAATTTAATCTAACATATTTTCAAACATGTCAGCTTGTGCAGCATACGGATGTACTCAGAGGAAGTATAAGAATGGAATAACTTTTCATCGGTAGAGAAGTAATTTGTTATAGATCGTAATCAGTGTGTCATTTGGAGGGGATGGTTATAGGGACACCTTAGTATGTGTTATATTTGTGTAGACATTTTTCTTTTTCTTGGTAAAGGGCCGCTAAAACAGACATCATATTATGAGAATGAGGTGCTCAACATTCAGAGTTTCTATCTACTTATTTAATAACTTATTCATGACATTTATATCATACATTAAACATTAATTGGGTTGAAAACTGGGTGCATTTAAAACTTTTTTTTTCCTGTGCCTACATCAAAAGAAAAAGATTGCATGTGGGAACTTGCTCCTTTTGTTTTGTGGATTGCAGTGATATATTATAAAAGTGCACTTGATATTTTTTTATTACCATTATTTAAAAGACAGATATTAAATAAGGAGGGCAGAGCTACCTTCATGCAGAGTCCAGAGTCAGTCTAATTGTGCCAGTTCAGCACACTGTTAGCTGCCAAGTTCATACAAAGTTAATAATGTTCAATGGAAAATATTTTTGTTGGTTCAGACTGCTTGCTGTGTGAATATTCCATCACTGTTTCGCTACAGCTACCAAGAATTACATATTAAGGGCATTTGCTTTAAACTTTGTTTTAATTCATATATCCAGACCTTACATGCACATGGTTTTGCTTTTTTAAATTCATAGGTGAATCCTAAGGGTGGTGGAACAATCAGGTATAAACTGTGTTGTTTCTGACTACTTGTTTTGGACAGCTTTGGGTCCTACTGATCTGTACATCTGCTGTCTGGAATTTTGGAAGTTGGAAATGAGAAAATAAAAATTAAGGGCCACATTTACTAAGATGTTCTAGCTTTTTTAGCACACACCTAAACTTAGTGCACTCTAAACACTAGAGACACTCATATATTCCTATGGGTTTTTTTAATGTTTAGCTCATGCTAAAAATGCTAGCACACCCTTAGCACTGCTTAGCAAATAGGGCCCTAAGTTTTGGATGTACTCTATAGAAGTTGTTGTTTACTTTTGCAATGTGTGTATGGATGCCTGTTCTGGTGTATGCATGTGATAATATTTGAACAACTGTCTATACTTATGGCTATGATTTCTGAACATGCGGCATCATTAAAGGACATACTTTTAAATGTCCAGTTGGGCATATATGCTAATCTCAACTTTGTTAAATGTTTCAGACATATCCATCTATTTGCTCTCATGATATGGCTGCATTCTATTATTCTGTCTCATTGTATTTTCCAATGTAATCCACATTGAACCCGACTTTGCTTGGGATAATGGGTGATGTAAATGTTAAAAATATATATGTATATATATTTATCCTCCACCTTTTAAGGCATTATCCAGCTGGATGGTGATGGCACAAGGAAAGCAAGTTTGGTCCAGTGTACTTTTTTGGGATCTTGCCAGGTATTTGTGACCTGGAATGGCCACTATTGGAAACAGGATGCTGGGCTTGATGGACTTTTGGTCTGTCCCAGTATGGCAATACTTATGTACTTATGAAGACTAACTCAAAGTAACCTGTTCCTTAGCTGGGCTCTAGTATTGCCATATTGAAAATGTGACCATACCATGCCTCTGTGGTTACATTCCACTAAAAAGTTAAATGATTAACTGGCTTTCTTGAAAAGATTATGTAAACTTTGGATGCATGACTAGGGACACAAACACACTTTATTCAGTATCACAATTCCTCATGTACAGCCACAAAACAACCTTTTAGGGTGGATAGTGTTCACAATGAGTTTACTTGTACCTCATTCCACCACATTATCACTTTGTATTCATTCATACCATTGTTTATTCAGACCGGAATCGGCTAACGCCGCTAACGGTAATATGTAAGCCACATTGAGCCTGCAAATGGGTGGGAAAATGTGGGATACAAAAGCAACAAATAATAATAATAATAATTTATTATCAACCAGATAAAAATAAAAGTTTTCAGTTTTGGCACAGTATAAGTTATCAAAAGAACAAAATATAAGAAAACCAATGGACTGCATTAGGGGCTTGTAGCCCATGTTGAAACAAAATAGATATGCATGAAACAAAATATTTATTTTTATTTTGACTTATAAAACCATTTGCCCTGAAACATGTTCACAACTGAATAATCAATTTGTGTATCTAACATGTAAAATTCTACAAAACAGATGAAGATGTGAAATGGAGAGTTTAATTTTACTTCCATTTAATTTCAATATATTTAATTACAATATATTCCATCTTTATATCACCAAGCTTCCAAAGGCAAAAATACAACAGTTAAGATGAATTGAGGTGGTGGAGATGAAAACGGTAATGGAATTCAAACATGCGTGGGATAAACACAAAGGAATCCTATTTAGAAGGAATGGTTCCGTGGAATCTTAGCAGAGATTGGGTGGCGACGGCGGTAATTGGAAACAAAATGGGAACTGGGCAGACTTCTATGGTCTACGCCCTGATTGTGACTGAATAGAAACGGATGGGCTGGAGTGTACACTTTAAGGGGCTTCGATATTAGCTTCAGAACTTAGTACAAGAACAGTACTGGGCAGACTTCTACGGTCTGTGCCCTGAGAAAGGCAAGGACAAATCAAACTCGAGTATACATATAAAGTATCACAAACCTTGTAAAATGAGTTTATCTTGTTTGGTAGACTGGATGGATCGTACAGGTCTTTATCTGCCGTCATTTACTAAGTTACTACTACTACTACTATTTAGCATTTCTATAGCGCTACAAGACGTACGCAGCACTGCACAAACATAGAAGAAAGACAGTCCCTGCTCAAAGAGCGTACAATCTAATAGACAAGAAATAAAGTAAGCAAATAAAGTAAGTTACTATGAACCCATCAGGAAACAGGATATCCTCATTGAAATTTTTGCCATCTGTATTGTACAGAACAGTGTAGAAAAATTAGCATGCAATACAGAGTTTATAACTGCTTTTGCTACCAGCTACAACATTTTAAAGCTGTTTTACGGCTATTTTATTTCATGATATTTTTATCTAGATACATATGGGAAGCTTTCAAATAAATTAAAAAGCTGTTCAATAATTTATATATATATATATATATATATATTTATTTATTTTTTTTTTCTTCTCCACCTTTTAAGACACTGCGTAACCAACTAAAACCGCTTTAGACTTGTTACAGATGGACCACGCATTGGCAGTCCCTTATTTGTAATAGCTTTTTGCTATTGTTTTCACTAGCGTTTGCTATTGTATTGGGTGTACTAATACCACGGCAAGCTCCGCCTACAGAACTGGTTTCAGCTCTTACAGTGGATTAGATAGGCTCACTTCGTCTCCTGTTTTTTTCATTCAACCTCTTTGCAATGGACAAGCCGAAATCAAGTGAAACGACTACGAGTGCGGTGAGCGTTACAAGCAGGGTTGCCAGGTGGAAAATTTTTTTCCAGCCCACTGGAGCCCAAAAAACAGCCCAAAAACCGCCCAAACACAAACCCCGCCCCTGACACCCCCACCCCCGCGTCATCACCCCCGCCCCCGCCGTCATAAACCCCGCCCCCGCCGTCACCGGCCCCGCCTCCCACGTCACCGGCCCCGCCTCTTACGTCATCGGCCCCGCCTCCCCGTCATCGGCCCCGCCTCCCCGTCATCGGCCCCGCCTCCCACGTCATCGGCCCCGCCTCCCACGTCACTAACCCCGCCCAAAACGTCATTAACCCCACCCAAAAACGTCACTAACCCCGCCCCCCCCCCCGCGGCCGAAAAAACCGCCCGAAGCACAAAAACCAGCCCAAAAAACCGCAACCCGCCGCGGGCAAAAATTTCCCGCGGCGGGTCGCGGAAAACCGCCCAATTGGGCGGTAAAACCGCCCACCTGGCAACACTGGTTACAAGGATTGCTGGGTGGCTAGTGGAGGTAAACCAGATTTAATCTCCTTGTGGTAAATTACCGTAAACCTCCTTGAGTGGATCTTCAGCTGAGATGAGAATTCGGGGGCGGAAGGATCAGCCCTGACTCGATCCTGGGCAAGAAAGTTAGATTGAGAACAGGAAAGACATAACGTCAAAAAGCTGAAGCCGATTAGGTTCGTCTCCCTTTCCCTCTCCTACGCGTAGCCCTCATCCCCGGTCACCCAAAACAAAGCAAGTAAACCTATGAGCTGCTCTATCCACGTTGTCGTTCTTTATTGTTGGTAGCATTTTTTATTTGATTTCACGTTTTTGTTTGGGAATTCTTTCGCTTTTCCATGATGGCTGACCAGTTTTTTCATCTTAACAGATCTGCAACAATCGAGACCCCTTGATAAAGCTCTGGCGAAATGGGAACCTGTCGGGGTCTGGAGAATGTCCAGATTTTGCAGATAAGTGATTGTCCTTCTGTGAGCCTCTATGAATGTCATAATTAGTATATCATTGTGATGGTGACACAACATTGCCCAAAAAAGCGGAAAAAAAATTAAAAAGTTAAAAATACCTCAAACGTGTTGTGCACGCTAAAGTTGAATTGACACATTTCTGTAACTAAAACATAGGAGGTGGGGGTTTTTGTCTATGATTATACAAGTCACGAATGTAAAGGTTTATCCAGATTGTGAGCACTAATTGTGAATACAAGTCGCCTGTGTGACATCATGAGACTTTTCCCCTTACACCTAATGTGCAGTTTCCAGTGAACCAGCAACCTTTTGAACATTGGCCGGTTCAGCACACTATTTGCAGCCAAGTTCATCCAAAGTTAATTATGTTCAATAGAAAATAAATCTGTTGGCTCAGGCTGCTTGCTATGTGAATATTCCATCACTGTTTCATTATTGCTACCAAGTATTACATATGAAGGGTATTTACTTTAAACTTTGTTTTAATTCATTTATCCAGACCTTACTTGTGTATTGCTTTTTAAATGTAAAGTTGAATCCTAAGGATGGTTGAACAATTAGGGCTTTGGATCCTACTGATCTGTACATCTGCTGTCTAGAATTTTGGAAGATGGAAATGAGAAAATAAAAATTACGTTTTGGATGTACTCTATAGAAGTTGTTGTTTACTTTTGCAATGTGCATATGGATGCTTGTTCTGGTGTGTGCACGTGATAAGGTTTGACTAACTGTCTATACTTATGGCTATGATTTCTGAACATGCGGCATCATTAAAGGACAAACTTTTAAATGTCCAGTTGGGTATATATGCTAATCTTAACTTTGTTAAATGTTTCAGACATATCCATCTACTTGCTCCCATGATATAACTGAATTCTATTATTCTGTCTCACTGTAATTTCAAATGTAATCCACTTTGAGCCTGAGTTTGCTTGGGATAATGTGGGATATAAATGTAGAAAAAAATTCTTTATCCTCCACTTTTAAGACACTGCCCATCCAATAGTGATGGCACAAGGAAAGCAAGTTTGGTCCAGTGAAGACTAACTCAAAGTAACCTGTTCCCTAGCTGGGCTCTAGTATTCCCATATTGAAAATGCGACCATACCATACTTCTTTGGTTATGTACCACTAATATGTTATATGATGAACAGGCTTTCTTTAAAATATTATATAACCTTTGGATGAACGACAGCAAAAACACATACTTATTTATTCAATATCACAATTCCTCATGTACAGCCACAAAACAACCTTTTAGGTTGGATAGTGTTCACAGTGAGCTCCTTTTATTGACCAGATAGAAGACATAAAGAGTTTTCTGTTTTGGCTTATTTTCGAAAGAGAAAGACGCCCATATTTCAACCCAAATTGGGAGATGGGCGCCTTTCTCTCATGGGCGCCCAAATCGGTATAATCGAAAGCTGATTTTGGGCGCCTCCAACTGCAGTCTGTCGCGGGAACGGACAAAGTTGATGGGGGCGTGTCGGAGGTGTGGTGAAGGCAGGACTGGGGCGTGTTTATCGGCCGAGGAGAGATGGGTGCGCTCGGCCAATAATGGAAAAAAGAAGGGCGCCAGAAGCGAGAATTTGGGTCACTTTTTTTGGACCCCTTTTTTTCACGAACAAGTCCCCAAAAAGTGCCCCAACTGCCCAGATGACCACCGGAGGGAATCGGGGATGACCTCCCCTGACTCCCCCAGTGGTCACTAACCCCCTCCCACCAAAAAAAAAAATAACTTTAAAAACTTTTTTTTCCAGCCTGTATGCCAGCCTCAATTGCCATACCCAGCTCCATCACAGCAGTATGCAGGTCCCTCGAGCAGTTGTTAGTGGGTGCAGTGGACTTCAGGCAGGTGGACCCAGGTCCACCCTCCCCCTACCTGTTACACTTGTGCTGCTAAATGGGAGCGCTCCAAACCTCCCCCAAAACCCACTGTACCCACATCTAGGTGCCCCCCTTCAGCCATAAGTGCTATGGTAATGGTGTAGAGTTGTGGGCAGTGGGTTTTGGGGGGGATTTGGGGGGCTCAGCACCCAAGGTAAGGGAGCTATGGACTTGGGAGGTATTTTAATTTTTTTTTAATTGTTACAAGTGCTCCCTAGGGTGCCCGGTTGGTGTCCTGGCATGTGAGGGGGACCAGTACACTACAAATCCTGGCCCCTCCCACTACCAAATGCCTTGGATTTGTTCGTTTTTGAGCTGGGCGCCTTCGGTTTCCATTATAGCTGAAAACCGATACCGCCCAGCTCAAATCCGCCCAAATGCGATGCATTTGCTTGGCACAAACCATATTATCGAAACAAAAGATGGACGTCCATCTTTTTTGAAAATACAGTCTGGCCCGCCCCTTCGCGGACCCGTCCTCGGAGATGAACGCCCATGGAGATGGGCGTTCGCTTATGCCCCTCTATGAGTCATCACAAGAACAAAGTATAAGAAAACTAATGGGCTGCATTAGGGGCTTATATCCCATTTAGTTATGTTTAAACAAATAAGATCTGCTTGAAACAAAATATTTATTTTTATTATTTTGACTTTTAAATCACTTGTCCCTGAAACATGTCCAAAATAGAATAATCCATTTGTGTATCTAAAATGTAAACTTCTACAAAACAGATGAAGTGAAGATGTGATTCCATGTGCCCCAATGAAAAGACAGTTTAATTTTATTTCCATTTAATATCAATATATTCCATCTTGATAACACCAGGCTTCCCAAGACAGATTACAACAACAGTTAAGATGAACCCATCAGGAAACAGGATGTCCTCACTGAAAATTGGCCATCTGTATTGTATAGAGCAGTGTAGAAAAGTGAGCACAAAATACAGAGTTTATAAATGCTGTTTCTACCAAGCTACAATAAATTTTAAAGCTGCTTTTGTGATATTCAATTTTATTTCATGATATTTATATCTACATATGAGAAGCTTTCAAATAAATTAAAAAAGCTGTCAAACAAGTAAAAAAAAAATCTTTTATTACCTTTTAAAGCACCGCCTATTCAACTGGAACAGCTTTTGACTTTTTACAGATGGACCACGCATAGGCAGTACTTTATTTCTAATAATCGCTTGCTATTGTTTTGGGTGAACAAAAATGGTGGCAATTTCTGCCTACTGGCTTTAGCCCATATAATGGGCTAGATAGGCTCATACCGTCTCCTATTCTCAATCTGACTTCTTGGTCCCGAGGCCTGGGCAGGCAGGATGGGAAAGGCTGCGAAAGAGTCCTGACGGTGAAGGGAGGAGAGCGTAAAGAGCCCAAGCAGAGCCTTCAAGGACAAGGCTGAGTAGGGTGCACAAGATAGCAAAGTTACAGGCAGTGATAAGGAAAAGTCAGGGTCTAGCTTAAGGGTTCACACCCAGGCAAAAATGCTCTCCCTTTGAGGCTACTTTTAAATCTTAATTCCGTAGTTGCCTATTTCATACTCATGATTTTAATCATGTCCACAACAAATGAAATTTATCTTCTTTGTCTGTCTTGAACAGATTGTGAACTCTGTGTAGCAGAAAGTGTCTCTTAAGTATTTGTATGTCTAATAGTGCTATAGAAATGATAGTATAATACAGTCTTGATTATCCAATCTTCACTAGTCCAACCATCCAGCATATCTGACAGATCCCTCCTCCCTGGTGACTTCATTGCATTTATTTCTATTAAAAATCTTTGTTTTAGAACAATTTTGTAAAATCGGAAACGCTATGCCTTTGTTTATGCATTGTTTTCCGTATTATCCACATTTTTACTTACCTGACAGTGACAATGGGTCAGTCCCATTTACGTCGGGTAATCAAGACTGTAGTTGTCTGGTGGCATGAGCTTTTCAAGTATATTCAAAGCAAAAAGCTTGTCAGGGTGTCAGATTACTAGACAACCAAGGGGTTATAGATTCAAGGAGAACAAGATGATAGCAAAAAAAAAAAAAAAACCAAAAACTAAGGGGGCCCCTTTTTCTAAAGCTTAGTGTGTGCTATCGGACAAAGCACTAGGTGCCATGTGGCCCATAGGTATAAAATAGGGCAAACAGCATTTAGTGCATGCTAAATTAATTCTTTGCTTTAGTCTTTGTTGAGAAGGATATTGGGATCATACCCACACCAGAAATATTTTTTGATGGTAATAATTTGGAGCTGATAAAGCAAATCACTGCAAATCTAGGAGATTTAGTAGAGCAAATTGACAAACTAAAGAGTAGCAAATCACCAGAATCAGATGATATTCGTTCCAGGGTTCTGAGAGAAATCAAACATTAAATTGCTAACCTGTTACTAGTAATCTGTAACCTAAGAACATAACATAAGAACATAAGGGGTCCTTTTACAAAGGTCAGTCAAACCCAGTATCCTGTTTCTGACCGTGGCCAGTCCAGGTTATATGCATCTGGCAAGATCCCAAAACAGTAAAATAGATTTTATGCTACTTATCCTAGAAATAAGCAGTGGATTTTCCCAAGTCCATCTTAATAATGGCTTATGGACTTTTCTTTTAGGAAGTTATCCAAACCATTTTAAAACCCTGCTAAGCTAACCACTTTTACCACATTCTCTGGCAACAAATTCTAGACTTTAATTACATGTTGAGTAAAGAAACATTTTCTCTAATTTGTTTTAAATTTACTACTTTATAGCTTAATTGCGTGCCCCCTAGTCCTAGAATTTTCGGAAAGAGTAAACAAGCAATTCACATCCACCCATTCCATTCCACTCATTATTTTATAGACCTGTATTATATCTCCCTTCAGCCATCTCTTCTCCAAGCTGAACAGCCCTAGCCACTTGATAGCTATCAAGCAGCAGTCTCTTTTTGGAGCTGTTCCTTCTTTTTTAGATAAGTTGTTACAACCGTGTAACAACTTATCTCAAAAAGAAGGAACTGCTATCAAGCGGCAGTCGCTTTTTGAAGCTATAAAGCAGCTAGGGCTCCAGCTTGGAGAAGAGATAGCTGAAGGGAGATATAATGAGTGGAATGGAATGGGTGGATGTGAATTAATTGCCAGATAATGTGGTACAAGTATTTAGCTTAGCAGGGTCTTAAAAAGGTTTGAATGTGGGGTAGGTGAGACAAAAAAAACCTCTTATTTTCCTAAAAAATATCTCCAGGAAGATATTTGTGGTGGGGGGGGGGGGGGGGGGGAATGGGCACGTGGAAGGGCCCATCCAGAATACCAAGTCTGGCTACGCCTCTGGTGCACAAATGCAGGTATTCTATAACATCATGCCTAAATTCTGGGAATGGCCCTGCCCTGCCCATGCCCTTCCTATGGCCACACTGCCTTTGGAGTTGCACACTATGCAACTCCAAAGGCAGAGAAACTACTGCAGGGGTTGTGCACCTAAGGGGAAGAAAATAATATACATGAGCATTAATACGCTCATGCACATATGATAGTTAAAATACACAGAATGCACAGAAAAAAAATACTAATTAAAGGCGGGACGAATTGTACATAGATAGCAAACACTAGCTAGTGAAAAGAAAAAGCATATATTTATTCTTTGCATGTAAGAGGGGATGATGTCCACAGCACATAAATATGAAACAATGTCCTAGCAGACCGCAGGCTGTGAACATACACTGAAGAAGTGGAATACATAGCACAAACAATTAAAATACTAGAACAGAGCATCAACCCCACAGTGAATAATATGCAAATGGAAATGCCATCATTGTGTACTCTTACGGCTTCTTTTACAAAGCATCGCTACCGATTAGTGGTACGCTAAAATGGTCTTTTACAAAGGTGAGGTAGCATTTTTAGTGCATACTCATGATTAGCGCGTGCTAAAAACTCTAGTGGGCCTTTGGAAAAGGCCCACTGAATGCGAAGAAGCCTGTTCAATTCCCGTGGGCTTCACCATTCAGTGCACGCTAATCGGTAGCGATGCTTTGTGAAATGAGCTCTTATTGAGCTAGTCTTATCAAATCAGGGTCCTCCAGAAGCCAGAGGAGCTGCAGTGACACACTGAACCCAAGAAGAAAGATTCTAATAGACACAACCTGCTGGTTTCCTGGGGCAGATAGTAGTAGAGAGCAATCTGGAAACTTTAGAAAATGTAAAGATGGCTAGTAGTTTGGTTAACAGTCTAGCAAGGCCATAGCAAACTACAAAGACATTATTGCTAGATATATGTACTCTTGCTCATCAGAGATGTGATCTGACAGGCAGAATAGGTACTGAAGTAAACCAACAAACAGTCCTAGTCTGGAGAAATGAGAAAAGAGGTAGATACACATGATCCCAGTAAGGCCAAAAATAGGTTTCACACATTTTAAATAGAACCTCTTTTTGCCTTTCTCTAGACTAGGGCGGTATGTTGGTTTCTGTCAGGAATGTGAACCTGCTACTCTTTATTCATTGATGTAATTGGAGACATGGAAACTTGCTGGAGCTAGTAAGAAGATCTGTCAGCTTTATACTCACTGTGTTCTACTATCAGTCTGGGAGAATCAACATAAGAAAAGTGGGGTGGGATTCTGAGGGAATTGCCCACCCTCTGTGAGGCAAGAAGTATGCACAGATGATGGATCTTTTTATTTTATATTTTTTCCTATGTTGTTTCAGTAAATTGTTATTGGTTATAAATAGTGCAACGGTAACAAAAATTCCTCCTGCAATACTATAATGTGGATAAACACGTGTAATTCCATCATGCAACATGACTGGTATATAAACCCATTGCACCTCCACATCCCGTTAGCAGTTAACTAACTAACTAACTAACTAACTAACTAACTAACTAACTAACAAGCAACTAACTTGTTAGTCTCACACACACACAAGGATTGACTTGGGCTGCACATACTGCAGTGGGACATGTTTATCCACTCCTAGCATGAGATAATATTTAACCATCTCTCTGACCTCATGTGCAACTTTCTTCAAATCAGTCAGCTTACTTTAAAATTCTTCCTACTTTCTTACTCATCTATATGTTACAACTTTGCCTTGCCCTTCACTACCAATTATAATGTTCTATTACATATTGTGTTGTCATTGCAAGTAGTATACCATGCCATATTTTGTATTGTTACTTGAATATTTTTACTGCTGTAATTGCCTATTGCTCATGTTTGATGTATTCTTACTGTACACCACCTTGAGTGAATTCCTTCAAAAAGGTGGTAAATAAATCCTAATAAATAAATAAAATAAAAAATCCAAACCTCTCTAAAGCCTCCAGACCCCTTCCCTGTCCCTCAACCTCCCCTTTCCCCACCCTATCAAGTTTGCCTATTTCTCTTGATCCTTATCATATTTACCTGGGCGTTTGTTAATTTTTCCAGTTCCTTCATCACTTTCAATTGTCTAATCCAATCTTGTAATATAGGATCATCTTGATGATTCCAAAATGCTGTAAGGTGCATTTTCTTTAGGCGGTGTTTCAATTTGTTTTGCCTTGACAGTTACCCAGGCCCAATAGACAAAGTTTAGGAGTACCCTGAATCCTTATCCCCCCCCCCCCCCCCACAATGGTCTCCAGATGACTCAGGATATCTTTCCAATATAATTGGATCTTGAATCTTTTTGCATTTAGTCCAGTGCTAACGATGGGATGTGTTTCAGAGGCTGTCTTGACTTCTTGCCACAGCTCACAGGTTTCTGCCTCTTTATAACAAAGATTTTTGGAATGGGAAGGCCGGGGTAGGGCAGTGGTGTGCTGGGAAATGTTTAACAATGGGCTCTCTCTTCGGGCATAGCCAGACCTGCAGTTTGGGGGAGGGGCCTGGGGTGGACTAGGAGGGCAATGCAGTTCATCAAACAGTCTTCAACTAAGCCCACTTTATGGGGGACCTTGGACAGGGCTTTTATTTTCACTCTAACATTACAGTCCTGCCCCCCCCCCCCCCCCGACTTCACTCTAACTCTACAGTCCTGTCCCCTTCTCCCCCCTAACTTCACTCTAACTTTACAGGCCTGCCCCCCCCCCCCCCCAAGCTGTTAGTTCAAATATTACTGAGTTCAATCTGGCCCAATATTCCCTTCACATTGGAGCCCATAATAAAGTTCCTCCTGATACATTTTTCACCCACTCCTTCCAGTATTCAGGTAAGTACCTTATCTGTTCTTTAGCGATCTTTTCCTTTGGGGACTGGGCCCTGGGGTTTCCAGCCTGACTTGATCCTGTTTCTTTCTCTCTCTCTCTGGCATCCTTCTTTCTCATTCTTTATGGATCTTTACTTTGGGAGCTGATTCCTGGGATTTCAGCACACGTTGGTCCATCTCCTGGGAGTCTGCTCATGAGTCACTCAGTATTCTTTCTTACGTCCTAGACTAGATGTCCCTGTCCCTTTCTCCCAGCTCCTCCTGGAAGGTGCTTTTTAATAGGGCTGCTAGTAGCCCACCACACCCCTTCTGGGCTCCTCTTTCTGGTTCTGAAAGGGTCCAGTACCTTCTCTGTGCGCTTCCTTCCTTAAAGGGAATCTACTGCTATGGGTCCTTCCCAACCTCTATATATGCCTGGCCTTTGCTGGAGCTCCCTCTAGTGACCCTTTTATAGCATTTCACTGGTGTCCCCCTTGGAGCTCCCTCTAGTGACCAGTTCCTGGCATTTTACAGGCCTTTCACTATGAGAGCGCCCTTTTGTGGCCTCCTCAGGGTAGGGCATGTCCTGTGTTTATCACAGTGGGCACGCTAGGCATACCTTTACTGGCAGGGATGCTGAGCCCCACCAGCAAAATAAATGGACTGCCGCTACTCCTTGTTGCATGTTCCTGGCTCTGAGCAGCATGCCAGGAATTCTCACATATACTTGCATAGTTGTATTCTAGGTATATACTCAATAATTGGTTGCAATTTGTATGTCAAACACTCTCTTCAACAACCATTGTATTTAATTATTAATTTTTTATTAAATGTTTAATTAAAATTATAATCTTGTCATTCATATTTTAAAACCTTTTCACACAAACCACCATTCACACCTCACTCTTACTCCCATTCACACTAAACAGAATAACTTCATCTCTATTGAACATTCTAAAAATCAAATACAATTCTCATTTTCATATTCCTCTAAAGTCATCACCAGAAACTACAATTCAATAGTCACTTTTCTTCAAGCCACAGTCCGTTTTCCCAAAAGGGTTAATTCAGTTTTCAAGTTATCATCCACACTTCTTCTTATAAGTCTGAAATCATGTCTGCTCATGTACTCCAATTAATCCTCAGTATATGATAACTTTAGCATAAGCTTCATGCTCTCTAGCTGCTTTAGACTTCTTCCAAAGTCAGTTTCAAAATTTACTCCTCTTGAGACACCAGGCTATAGCTCTAGGGGTTAATCCACTTCCTCATTCTTCTGTTATTCATTTAATATTTTTCACTCCCTTACATCAGATCGATACTGACTCGAGGATCACATGATAATCTCACCACTTCAATCAGTAAACTTTAACTTGATAGTGGTTTGTTCTGTTGCAGTAATATATCCATCTCACCATATATCTATCCCTGGCCCTCTTGATGCACCACCTCTGTCCCTCCCCCTTCCAGCATTCAGTACCTGGCTGGCCCCTTTATCCCCCCCCCCCCACGATGCAGTATCTGTCTCCCATCCCTCGTCCCCCCCCCCCCCCCCCCCCGAAGCAGCACCTCTCTGCTCTTTTCCTCTTTGTCCTCCCCTCGCACTTCCTTGCCTCTTCTGCCAAGATTAATCTTTTTAAGCAGTACTGGCACACGTCAGCAAGAGCAGGCTGCTTCACCCAATCCCAGGGGCCTTTCTTCAGCCTGTCCCGACCCTGAGGGCTGAAGGAAGGCCCCCCAGGATTGGCTGAAGCAGCCTGTTTCTGCTAGCATATGCCAGCACTGCTTTAAAAAAATTAATTGAGGCAAAAGAAGAGGCAAGGAAGAGGAGCTGCATGGGGCGGAGGGAGAGAAGATGCCAGAGCCACAGGGAGGGTGACACTGGCACCCGAAGTGGACCCGAGTCACCTGAGCCCAAATTTTGGGAGCTGTTAGCTACTTTAACAACCGACTCCCAAAATTCTTAAAAAACTAACAAATGGCTCTTGCGAGCCAGCTTCAACACATGTAGGGACAAGAAAGCGAGAGATCTGGGGGAGGAGAGATGGAGTGGGGGCCTGGGAGATCAAGGATGGCAGGAGGAGATGGAACATACACACACAAACACACACACATGCTGATCCCCTCTCACTTATCTGCTTCAATCTGATCCCCTCACTGTCTCCTCCTAGGCCCTCCCTCAAACATAACCTCTACAGTACCCTCACTCAAGGACACACCCATTCCATATCTTTCCTCCCAGAGCTACTCCCTCTCCAGTTCTCACATTTACACTCACACTCCCTCTAATTCCCTCACTAATCCCCCCCCCATTCCTTCCCACACACATTCCTCATCCCTTCCAATCCTCTAATTAACATCCTTTCACCTCTGATCCTCTGGCTCACACACAAAGGCCTCATTGCTAATCATCTTTCCCTTACCGATGTGCCCCATCTCACTTTTATTTCTGGCACAGATCCCCCTCCTATCCTTTAGACCTTCAGCCAATCCACTGGCCAGTGTATTTTCTCCTTCTCCACTAGCTGCCGATCCCAGTTTAACAATTTCAAAACAACACCAGGGTTCTCCAGGCCACTTCCTCTTCTCCTGGAACCCAGGGCCAGAGTGTTGCTCTAATCACACTGCTTGGCATGGTTAAAAGCATGTCACTCTGGGGTTGGGCTGCACAAGAATGCTTGAGGCCTGCTGCTTCAGCTGTTTTTAGTTTTCAAAAATGGAGAATGGAGGCCAGTGGGAAGGAAGAGAAATGCACAGTCTAATACCATCATTACAGCTGCTTGACCAGGCCTTTGGCCTTCTGCAGCAGTTCTGCAGACATAATGATCTTGTGAGTCAAAGAGAGTATAATAGTTAATCTGCAGATTCCAGCATCATTTCTTTCTGTGCTGCTCATAGATGGTCCTTTGCTCATTAATCCACAACTATGATGCACTTTACAAGCGGTCAGGATGAAGCCTAGAGCTTTCTTTTGACTGTCAAGTGATTATTACCACAGAGAAACTGTTTGGGTATTGCCAAATAAACACAGAATCTGATGGTTATCTAATGTACATAGACATAAGAATTTCCATGCTGTCTGGCAGAATCCAAAAACGTAGCACGATTCCATGCCAATTTTATTCCTGGGGCATTGCCATGGACTCCAACGTAGGTACATGAGGCAATAGCGGGGGAAGTGACTTACCCAAGGGCTTAAGGCAATTTATTACAAGAACTAAAATACAAAAATGTAAAAACATAACCCAACATGCTCTCCCAATGCTTATTTTTGCAGATCTCAATCTCTTGTTTTTTTTCATTGTGACTTGACCAAGGTGATAAGGAGCATCAGTTGGTTTTGAACCCTGGCTTCCCTTGCTTTCATCAGTTACTCAGCTAAGCCAGGCCTCCTCTATAGTTTCCCCTGGAAGACTAGTACATCCAGTACATCCATCAGTGTTACAGTGAGGACATTTTCTGGTGCCTACTGCCTTGATACCTCATGCTTTAACCTTGTATTCTAGACCAGGGGTTCTTAACTCAGTCTTCTTTAAAAACCCTGCTGAGTCAGACCAAGGTCTCCAACAATGGCCAGCCTAGATCACAACAAAGTAGTCTATTTCCAAATCTAATTGGCTAATCATTTGTAATGGATTTTTCCTCTAGGAACTTATCCATCTTTTAGAACCCATAATATTAGTTGCCTTCACCTTGTTCTCCAATAGCAAGTCTTCCATGGTTTCATTATGAGCTGCATGAAAAATCATGTCTAAGTCCTAAAATCTAATCTCCTGGCATTTTGTTGCCACCCTGTCTCTCTCCTTGTGGAGGTATGACCTCTAGAATCAGACACATTCTCCTAAGTGAGGTTTCATCAGTGACCTATACAGAGGCATTATTATCTCTTTTTCTATTGGTTATGCTTCTCCCTGTGTACCCAGCATCCCTCCAGTTCTGACCACTGCCTTGTCACACTGTTGCTGCCTTGAGATCATCAGACACAAGGAGGTTAGACTGAGACAGGAGATGGCATGATTTCAAAAAGCTAAAGCCGAGGAGGATAATCTCCCCTTCCCTCTCCCCCATTCAGCCGTCATCCCCGTATATCCAAAATAAAGCAAACAAACCTAGGAACTTCTGCATCCACGTTGTTGTTCTTTATTGTTGGTAGCATTTTTATTTGATCTCATATTTTCAAACATGCTGGCTTGTACAGCATATGGATGTACACAGAGGAAGTATTGGTTAGAGTAGTAATTAATTCTGAATCATAATCATTGTGTCATTTGGAGGGGCTGGTTATAGGGACTCCCTATATTCATGCAGGGATGTTTTTATCCTATAAAGGGCCACAAAAACAGTCATGTTATGAGAATCAGGTGCTCAACTATCAGAGTTTCATTTTCATTTCATTTATTTCATTTTCTTTACCACCCTTACTAATTGGCAGACCAGGGCGGTGTACAGGCTAAACGATTACAAATATTTAATAAGGGAAAGGGAAATGGCACTAGTAGTGCAGCGCATTTGACGGACTTTCCTAAACAGTCTTTTTAAAGACTACTACGTCACTTTTGAAGAACCAACCTTATTGCTATTCAGCAATACTCCTTGTAAGAGACTGCTGTAAGATCTCCAAAGGATTTCCATCACCATTGCTCTGCAGCATTTTGCACAGCAGACTCCTGATGCAGGCCTGACGGCCGAAACACGACGTTGTGTCGAGTCTTCAAACCTTCAATAAAGTTTTTTATTTAAGAACATCCTCCAGTTTCTGGTATCCTTGGTCGCACTCCCACTTTTTGTACATTACTGTTTTTACCGTGGGGTGTTTGAGTTCTCCGCTTGCTGGCGGATCTTCTCTAACATTGTCCAGTTCAGCACACTATTTGCTGTCAGGTTCCTACAAAGTTAATTATGTTCAGTGGGAAAACAAATCTGTTGACTCAGGCTGCTTGCTATATGAATATTCCATCACTGTTTCATTATGGCTTCCAAGTATTACATATTGTTTTAAATCATTTATCCAGTCCTTAAGGCACTGCCTATCCAGCTGGATGGTGATGGCACAAGGAAAGCAAATTTGGCTGAGTGAAGACTATCTCGAAATAACCTGTTCCTTATCTGGGCTCTAGGATTACCATATTGAAAATGTGAATATACCATGCCTCTGTGGTTATGTTTCACTAATAAGTTAAATGATTAACTGGCTTTCTTGAAAGGATTATATAACCTTTGGATGCATGACTAGGAACAAAACATATACTTATTTATTCAATACCACAATTCCTCATGTACAGCCATAAAACACCTTTTAGGTGGATAGTGTTCACAATGAGCTCCTTTTTTATCGACCAAATAGAAGAGATAAGAGTTTTCAGTTTAGGCGCAGTATAAATCACCACAAGAACAAAATATAAGAAAACCAATGGACTGCATTAGGGGTTTATAACCCATTTAGTTATAGTTATGTTTAAACAAATGAAATATCTGCATGAAACAAATATTTATTTTATTATTTTGACTTATAAAACCACTTGTCCATGAAACATGCTCAAAATAGAATAATCCATTTGTGTAACTAAAATGAAAAACTTCTACGCCCTCTTTTTTGTTGCCCCCTTCATCAGCATTGTTGAGTATTCATTTTTAATCTGTTGTTGTAAACCACTTAGTCGCCTGTCAAGGATCTATTTGCGGTATATCAAGTGCACAGCTAAATAAATAAATACAATAAATATGATTTAATGTGTCCTAATGAAAGGAGAGTTTAATTTTACTTCCATTTAATTACAGTGTATTCCATATTTAGAACACCAGGCTTCCCAAGGCACATTACAACAACAGTTAGGGCCCTGTTTAGTAAGCTGCTGTATGGCCATGCTAGCATTTTTTGCGCACACTAAATGCTAAAGACACCCATATATATATATGGATGTCTCTAGTGTTTACCACGCACTAAAAACGCTAGCACACCTTGTAAACAGGGCCCTTAAGATGAACCCATCAGGAAATAGGATATCCTCACTTAAATTTGCTGTATTCTATAGAACAGTGTAGAAAAATGAGCACAAAATACAGAGTTTATAACTGCTGTTTCTACCAGCTACAATCATTTTAAAGCTGTTTTAGTGATATTCAGTTTTATTTTTATGATATTTATATGAGATATGAGAAGCTTTCAAATAAATAAAAAAAGCTGTCAAATAAGTTTTTTAAAAATCCATTATCCTCCACCTTTTAAGGCACTGCCTTTCCAACTGGGATAGCTTTAGACTTTTTACAGATGGACTACGCATAGGCAGTTAGTTATTTCTAGTAATCTGTTGCTATTGTTTTCAATAGCATTTGCTATTGTTTGGGGTGAACCAAAATGCCAACAAGCTCCGCCTACTAGATTCAGCCCACATAATGGGCTAGATAGGCTCATGCGTCTCCTGTCTCAATCTAACCTCCTTGATCAGACATAATCACCTCGATATCTCGCCTGTGGTTGGTGCACATCAATATTTCATGCCCTTTTGTGTGTTGGAGCTGTATGACTGCACTTTTTGGATTGAATCTTAACCATCAAGTGTTCGTCCTACTCCTCAAGTGTTCTTGGATCATTTCTCATTCTGTTTAGTCCCTTAGACTTGTCTGCTCCATTGCAGAAAGGCAAACTTTCCCCTCTTACTCCACTGCAATATAGTTTACATAGATATTGAACAGAATCAGATTCAGAACACATTCCTGGAGCCCTCCACTAATCACCCTTCTTTTGGGACAGTGGATTCCTTTTACCACTGCTCTCCATTGTTTATCCCGGAACCAGTTTCTAATCCAATCCATGATCATGAGGCCCATTCCCAGTCTGCTGAGCTTTTTTATTAGCCTCCTATGGGGAACAGTATCAAAAGCTTTGCTTAAATCCAAGTACACCACATTCAGCACATACCTCAATTTAATTCTCTGGTCACCTAATCCAAGAAATCAGAATTACCTAACAGTCTTCCTTTTGATAAGCCCACACTACCTGGGATCCTACAATCAGGATCCTGTTGGATTTAAAATATTTCACTATCTTTTTCCTTAGTAGAATCTCTATTAAATTACCTACTACTGAGGTTTCTAATTTCCAGTGACCTCATTATTATCATTTTTATAAAGGATAACATCTGCACTTCTTCAATCCCATATAACCCATCCCTTCTCGACATATTAGTTGAATGCATCTAATAGTGGACCTGCCAGAACCTTTCTGGGCTCCCTTAGTTAGGATTTATCTCTTCTCATACCATGGCTTTGTCCACTCTTTAGGGGTCTTTTACTAAAGATTAGCACATACTATCTGCCACAGAACCCATTTTATTCCTGTGGGCCCTGCTTCAGATAACATGTGCTAATCTATAATAAAAGAACCCCTCTGTTTGGTTTGTTCCAAGCAAATACTATTTTCTGTAAAAGCTGTGGCCTCTACATACACCTTCCAGCTCTTGGTGGTCCTTCAATCTCTTCTTTTGTGAATCATAAACAAGTATATTTGTTAGCAGTTCTATCTTTTCTTTGTTGTCTTTACATAGTCCACTTTGTCTTCATTTATTCTTACAGTCCTTTATCTGTATACTATCTCTATTCAATTACAGTTGTAAACTCCCTTTACTGCCTTTTCCTCACACCTTTGCCTTCTTCCCTGCTTCTCTTGGCCTTCCAGGTAGCATTTCCTGTCTCCTCTCTCTCAGGTCCTTTAGACCTCTCAAATGATAATCTCTTTGCTCTTACCAGTTCAGCCACCTACTTTGAAAACCCTACTGGTCTCTTTCCCTCTTATTTTTATTCACTTTTTTTCAACAAACATATTTGCAACCTTCATTATATTTCCTTTCAATGTAGGCCACTCTTATACCACACAAAGGTTTTCCTTTGCCACCCTCCCTGCGCCTCCCTCAGCTTTACAAGGTTGATGCTGGCCACTGACCATGTATGATCACTCTCTGCCTCTCCATTAAAAATCTACAGACAGTGTATGTTTTTTTCCAAATATTTGTATTTCTGTGTGCTACCCAAAGGCTAATGCATGATAGTCCGTGTGATTGGTAATTTTTGTTTTGTTCAGCTGACGCACACTACAAATTATTCATGTATGTGTTGTCATATTTGAGAGCTCTTCACTTGGCTAGCAAGTGCATTAACTCCTGGAATGAAGAATGCTAGGAGCCAGAATGGAGGTATATTGACTGAGCAGTGTATTAAGGGAACTGATGTAGAACAGGATGAATTGCAACATGCTTATTGTGCTATAAAAGGTTTCTGGAACAACAGGTTATTTTGCAGGTTAGACTTAGGTGCATAGGGAGGAAGGTTTGACATGCCTGCCTTCACTTGATATCTTTCTCTAGTTAACAGTACATTCTCATCTTATGAACATGAAAAATTGCAAATAATATGGGACAGGAAGGGTGCTTGTCTTCTGAACTATTCCCTGGCATTTGTTCCCAGCTTTTGTTAAAAGTTAACTCTGTAATTGTGTTTTTCCTTCCATACACAACCAGAAATAGATTTGGACCTCATGCAGTCAGAACCAGCAATGAAATACTGCCCCTGGGGAACGTGGCTTATCAGTCCTGCTCTCTATGTGCATTCTGGTGGAACTTTGGCACCCTTTTCCACTGATTACAACTCAACTTATTTTGGTTATATAATTTTCCACAGATGATATAGACTTGTTCTTTCCAGGAGTGGAAGAGTAGCTTAGTGGTTAGAGAAGTGGGTTACGAACCACAGAAGTCAAGGTTCAAATCCTGCATCTGTAACTGATGTTCTTTATGACCTTGGGTAAGTCACTGCACCCCCTCCCCATGGCCCCTGCCACAATCAGATTGCAAGTCATTTTGGGCAGAGAAATACCCATGTGCCTGCACATATAACTGATCTTCAGCTTGGATTTGGAAAAAGGCAAATAATAAGTCCAATTCACTGTGATTTGTTGAATATAAAATCAGGACATGGGATAATCCAATGCTAATTTTCCAGTCAAGCTTGATTGTGACTTTAGTTTGGTTGTTTGTGTCCCTGGACTTCTAACATACTCATCAGGAATGCATGAGGGTTGGCTGTCCACTTCCTTAGGTATGCTGATGTCTGGCAGCTCTGGCTAATGGGCACTTATAGAGTATCTCTCATCTACTCTTCCTTCCCCAGTAAAAGCTTTAATTTTTTTCCACAAAGGAAATGGCATACAAGATGTCAGGAGGGAGTCAGTATAGAACCTCTCCCACCTCTCTCCTGTCTAGAATCCATAATGTTCAAGAAGACCTGCTGCCGTGCTCATACAGGTATGTATTTTGTGTGGAATACAGGTGTATATGTTTCAGTTTTACAAACCAAATTATATAAAAACAATTGGGCATACAATGAATACTTATAAGGAATTTCAAATCAGCCAACAAATAGTAATAAATAGATTATTCTCAACTCAATGTGATCAGATTATTTCTCGATCATTTTCTATTTGTTATTTAATATATGCTTGGTAGGTGTTTCTCTTTTTGAATATCTGTATGGATCTCATCTCATTCTGCTTTAATACCAGGGGAGGAGAGAGTCTGATTTTGTGCTGATTTGCTAGCCGAGAGTGTCTTGTTTGTGCAAGCAGAAACATTCATTTCCCAAGGGGAGATAGGAAGAAAAGTATACAGAAGGGAAAAAAATGCAGTGACGTGGATTTTTCCACTCGTGCTATCTCCTACCCTTAATGTCTTGCAGTATTTTATCTCTCCTTCCCAGCAAGGACAATTGTTGTCTGTTGATTAAGACATTTTCCCCCCACAGGCACAGAATGAGGGCAAGTTTTGTTTCAAATTACTCCTCACTCCTCCTTTTCTGTCCTCCCGGGTACTCCAGCACCAAGGCCTCTAACACAACAGCGCTTGCCCTGAAGAAATAGGAACAGCACTACCTTCCTCAGGCCCGCCTAATAGAGCCCCTCCCATTGATCAGGAGATATTTTTAGAAAAGTGCTGCAGTTCTGAAGGCTCAGGCATTGTTTGCTAAAGCTTTCAGAAGGGTTAGATCACATGAAAGATTAGAATGTAAAATGAGTCCCTCCCTGCTTGAAAAAAAAAAGGTCTCCATTTATAAAAACACACACATGTAAACACTTATGCAAACACACACTGACACTAAAGTATACCACACAAAAACACACATAAACTTGGAAACACACTGAAAAACAGCTTCAACATGGGGGCAGTGGAACCTATTTCTGGTTGTTGGGGCCAACAAAACAACCTTTATCCCTGAAACTGAATCTGTCAAGTTTCTGTGGGGGGCAAAGCTCAAGTGGCCCACCCCATTCTGTTGCCTATTGTTGAACATATACCACATATACACACACTGTATATTTATTTTATTTATTATTATGACTTTTCTACCCCGCATTTTCCCTAGAAAAGCTCAGGTTCAATGCAGCTTACATAACAAATTAAGAAGAAGCATTACAAGACAATTAATATTAACATAAGAATAGAACTATTAAAAAAATCTTGTTATATTAGCTGAACACAGATCTAAAGAAGTGGGCTCTAAGTAAACTTCTAAATGCTATTTAATCAACTGTCTGATATACTTGGGTAATGGAGTTTGGTAATTAGCATTCTCAATAGTTTTGTAATATGAAACATATAAGATGGTAAGATACCATAAAGAATGTGATGAACAATAACACAGAGCTTAAATGAAATTATTTCATTGATAGGTAACCAATGTAGATCCTTAAGAAGAGGAGATGCTTTAACGAACGTGGCAATCTATATATAGGCGCACAGCAATGTCTTGTGCCATTCATAGTTTTCTTAGGAGACTCCGCTTAATACCTGCTATCACGAAATGACTATGTCATAATCACACTCTGTAAGCCACTTTGAGCCTGCAAATAGGTGGGAAAAGATGGGATACAAATGCAATAAATAAATAAATAAAAATACCTGCATAAATTGAATTGCAATAGTCAAATTTAGTTAAGACTAACACTGAACTAAAGTGTGAAAGACTGATCTTGAAAAAGAATGGTCTTAATCTTTTAAGGTTCCACAATAATCAGACATTTGAGAATACTTTGGAAATTTGGCAATCAAAAGAAAGTATTAGTTAAGATCCCCCAAGATTTTCATTGTTGAATCCAAAAAATAGGTAACCTTATCAATCTTAAAATTTGAGATGGTTATTGGGTTATATTATCATAAATTTTAATTTTCAGTATTAAGTTTTCAATTTAAAATAAATGCAGAACTTAAATGCAGTGTGATTGCCCTTTTAAAAGCTCTACGTGGGTATGATACAGCCCCAGAATACAAATGTAGGGAATAACTTTTAAAAAGAGAATTTTCAATTGCCTTCTTTTTTGGGGGGATCAGTTAGTAATCACGATGCTCAGATATCACTTAAAATGACACATGAATAATCCCAGAAATGTATTAGAGCAAGAGTTCTGAAGGTGGGAGTAGTCCGATGTTTAACACTTTAGTAAAACTGTACCATGGTGTGGGTGTGGTCCCCTACTTCTCACTTTTTGCAGATAAAGTACATGACACGTGGGGCCTCATTTATAAAGAATGCTTCCCTATTCTATGCCTAACAAAATAAATCTTTATTGATAAGACCCAAATTCAGTAATGTGGTTTTGAAACCTTGAATGTTCACAATTATCAGTTCTATGTTGCTCACCCACTTTGCAGATCTATCACATACTAGAAATACATGCCATGAGCTGGCTCCCTGCCTTTTCTGTAACACTGCTGGGAGTCTGCAGGAAACCCAGTTTGAGTTGCCAGTCTGTCAAACATTCAGCACACCTAATACAGTCAGGTCCGAGGGGGACACAGGAGAGGTTCCCTACCAGCATAAGAATGACACTAGATCCAACAGGGCACCTCTGTCACCCTTGCAGACCCCTGGAAAGGGGGGAAAACACAAGCAATAGGCCAAAACACATTTTTTTCCCCAGCATAAAAGCCTCCCTACCACCACCCACACACCCAGCAACAGGAACCCTTGACTCACTTGAAGCAAGCCACCAAAGCTCTCATTCTAGGAAGAAAAACATAGCAGGCACGTACAACTGCAAAGCAGCTAGTGAAAGCCACACTCATTCACACTCTGCTGCCAGCAAAGCAGCATTGGCACAGAACAGTGAAACAACAAGCCAGCCAGGTCTCTGACCTCAAACACAATCACATGACTTTGTCTGAAACTTGTAACAGCATTACATCAGTCTGAGTCTAAAAAAGAAAAGCACCAGGGAAAAAAAACCCTGAAAACATTGCTCATCTTAAAGCGGCAATGCCACCAGCCGTTGTATCAGTAGTTCTTAAGCCAGGTTCCACATTAGGAGTCAGGACCAGGAAAAGGATCTAAAGGTCAGGTGTTATGGTTGATAACCCTTTGCTCAGTTGTGCAGCAGTAGCTAAGAAAGCAAATAGAATATTAGGTATATTAGGAAAGGAGTTGCAAAGTAAAAATGAGAATGTTATAATGCCTTTGTATGGCTCACCTTGCTGTGACTGCACTTTGATAACTGTGTGCAGTTCTGGTCTACTGCATCTCAAAAAAGATAGTAGAATTAGAAAAGGGCGACAAAATGATAAAGGATGGGATGACTTCCCTATGAGGACAGGCTAAAGTGGCTAGGGCTCTTCAGCTTGGAGAAGAGACAGTTGAGGGGATATGATAGAGGTCTATAAAATAATGAATAGAACGGAATGCGTGGACATGAATGCTTGTTTACTCTTTCCAAAAATACTAGGACTAAGGGGCATGCAATGAAACTATTATGTAGTAAATTAAAACAAATCAGAGAAAATATTTCTTTACTCACATGTAATTAAACTCTTGAATTTGTTGCCTGAGAATGTGGTAAAAGCAGGTTAGTTTAGCAGGGTTTAAAAAGGTTGGATACCTCCTAAAGAAAGGTCAATAGGCCATTATTAAGATGGACTTGGGGAAAATTCACTGCTTATTTGAGGTACAACTAAGTGCCTGTATATATTTAAAACCGTTTTGAATGTAGTTGATAAAAAAAACCTCAGAAAGGCGGGTATATCACGTCCCATTTCCCTTCCCTTCTTTCTAGAATAAGCAGCATAAAATGTATGTTACTGGTTCTGGGATCTGCCAGGTACTTGTGACCTGGATTTGACCACTGTGGAAACAGGATACTGGGCTTGATGAACTTTCTGTCCCAGTATGGCAAACACTTATATTCATAGCCTTGTGACTAGATACTTAACCAAATACAATTAATTCTTGATATAGGGAGCTATCAACTCTTGCTTTTTCACACGTCTCATTTTGTCGTTTGTTACTCATGGCCCAATGGGTGTACATGAGTACATCTCACTGCCAGGAATTCTACTTCTGTTTAAGGCTATCATACAACCTTCCTCCCCCAAAATGGGAACCCAAAGTATTTTATAATTAAAACAACTACAAGCATCATAGTATAATGCATCGATATTTTTTATTTTGTATATCTTTGTGATATTTTAAACTTGTTTTGATGTTGTCAGGAAGATAAAACAAAATATAATGTACCTCTAAAAATGTAATAATTACAAAACTCTCTAATACGGCCAACAGAGGAGTAATATGTGTTCAATAACCCACCTATACAGATGTGTATTTATTGCTGTATTATTATGTCCTAGCAAAGCTAATGAGGTTCCACAGTAAACAAACATTTCCAGTGTACATTACTAAACTAATGCATAGCCTATGAGCAGCTAATGAGTAAGGAGGACCCCATGGCGTGAAACACACGACTTCTTAAGTGCTGTGTGGTTGCCCTTTTAAAAGCTCTAATGTGAGTATACATTCCGAATCCGCCGTACCGATCTCCTATTGGTCCAGAGCGAGGCACTAGGCTGCGCCTCTAGGTACCGAACAGGCCGGTCAGCTTCTGATTGGCTGGAGGGGGCGGCGGCCATGGGCGGCCTATATAAGGCAGCTGACTCAGCGCGGGCGCGCTTAGTCTGCGGCGGGACGGTGTGGAGCGGGATTACGTCTGTACGCTGGATTGTTCGCTGGTAGTCGGTCGCCGCTGACAACTGCTTTTCCCGCGACGAAAATCAAAATTCTCCGCGGCTCCGCGTCCCCGCCTACAGCGGGCGAAAAGGAGAGCTCGCTGACCACCAACCCGACCCAGAGAGTGAGGAGCGGTGACCTTGTCCGGAGGAGGAGCGCTGTCGTGTCCCCGGGATGGAGTTTAAACTGGAGGCGCACCGCATCGTCAGCATCTCACTGGGCAAAATCTACAACTCAAGAGTGCAGCGCGGCGGAATCAAACTACACAAGAACCTGTTGGTGTCCCTGGTGCTGCGCAGTGCTCGCCAGGTCTATCTGAGCGAGGGGCCCGACCTCGAATTGCAGCCCTGCCCTCCGGGACCTCATGCTTACCCCGAAGGAGCTCATCCCTGCCCACCGGGACCCAACGCATATCCTGAAGGACCTCAGCCCTGCCCTCCGGGACCTCATGCTTACCCCGGGGACCCCGATCTGCCGCCCTGTCCCCCGGAGACCCCGCTGCCTTGGCCAGAAACTACGGCTACTGAGCCCTGTCCGGATCCCGCACCCTGTCCTATCTCAGAGCCCAGGGAGGAGGATCAGAGAGGCAGGACGGATGGAGTGGGCGCCCTGCCACACTGCGAAGAACCGGAAAATGTGGCCGAGCTGCGCTGCCATTGCTGCCGGGCGCAGGGAGAGGAGGCGGAGGAGGAAGAAAAGGAGCAACATCAAAGCTCGCCTCGCCCCGACTGCTGCCGCCGCCGACGCAAGAGGAGCGCCGAACCCTTGCAACGCCTGGCGCTAAAGAGAGCCCGCTGGGAGGAGCCACCTTCTCCACCAGCGCCGGGCGACCAGGAGGTGCCCGAACCTGAGGACATGGACACAGGCAACGTGGCCAGCCTGATCAGCATCTTCGGCTCCAGCTTCTCGGGACTGCTGAGCAGGAAGGAAACGGTCGGGGATGAGCGGCTAGAGACTGTCGGGGAGCGGCAGCCTCAGGACACGGAGAGGGACTCGAGCTCGCCCGGCGGCGGACAGCAGCAGAGCCGCTGCGAGCGGGTACTAAGCCCCGGACTGAGCCCTTGGGGCACGGCCATCGAGGCCTTCTGAGACTGAGCACAGATTTGTCTATTCTCGATGTTCTTATTAAAAAGATGGGATCGCTCCGGGACTACCGTCTCTTTCTTGCTGGAGAGATGGGGGGGAGAGATCAAAAGTCCACTCCACCACCGGCGGGGAGGAGCGGTGGAAAGTAGGGAGGAGCATGAAATAAGTGTTACAGGGGGAGCCACAGCTCGGAAGTCACTGGGCGAACAATTAAAAACTGTTGGACTGGAGTGGAGTCTGGAGGGGAAAGGTTGGCCTCCCCCTCCTCCGCCCGGTGCGGGGAGGGCTGGCTGCCGGAAGTGAATGCATTTCCTCCTACTAGCCCCCGCCATGGAGAGCACCACGTGGAGGGTGGGGAGGAGCCAAGGAGTTTCCATTGAGGGGAAGTTCCCAGCCGCTCCGTTTCCCTGTTGCGACACCAAACTTCGGGGGTCAGTTTTCAAAGATTGTTCCTGGGAGGGTTTTGATGTTTATTTTCCGGTTTAAAAAAAAAAAGAGGAAAAACAAATATTAAATCCAGGATATGTAATTTTACTTGATCTGTGTTCCCTTGTGAACTTAATGCCCCGGGTTTATTTTGTTGGGCGCTAATGGTTTGGGAGCATGCTCGATTGCCTTTAATTATTTCAGCGTTTTCTGTTACATCTTTTAAAATTCAACACCCTCCAGTTCGCCCACGGTGAAAGCACGAGTGCCTTGTGTGAGTGAGCACTGTAACGAGGAAATGTCCAGAGCTTACAAAAAAAAAAAAAAAAACTACTTTATACTTAAGTGTATGTAATCCATGTTAAAAACTTGTTCGGGAGTATTTCTGGTGCTTTAACAAGTGTTTAGATGTTTACACCCATTCTGAATGGAACAGTGGTTTTCTGGGGCCCAAGTGCTTGTAGTCTTTGTTTTAGAAAGATTTGAGCACTGGGTGGTGTACAGTATTTTCTCCTGCACAGTGCTGTATTTTGATATGTATAAAATGTACGTGTTTACCACGTATTAAATATTTTGAAAACAAAAAAAATGCTTATATTGAGGCTTGGAATTTTATTCACTGATTTACTTACGCAGCTGTTACAAAAATTCTTAGGAGTGTTCAGCTCAGTCCTTTCTTATGCTGGAGGTGGAGGACCCTCTGAAGTGGGGCCATGCTGTCAGCTGGAATCATACAGTTTGGATTTGGAGAACATTTATTTAATATTGAGCAGAAGGTTCCAGTAAAGGGGGCAGGGTAAGTGGGAGGAGTTTGTGACCCTGAGGTGTTGCATAATCCTGTGACCAGTGCAGCTGATAAAGTAGACCTAAAAAAAAAAAGAGCCCAGGCTCTTGTTGGAGAGGGGCACACTGGAGTGAGTGATTTTGTGCTATCCTAGTAGGTTTTGTGCTATGTTACAGTAGGTTATTCACAGGGAAGGAAAAAGAGCTACCTACTATAACAATAAGGCCTTTGTGTTTGAGCTGTCAGCTCTGCAACTTCTGCTGTGTGAAATCAATTCATACTCTTACCACCTGGTGGAAATGATTTGGGGAAGCTCCAGGTGCATGTCTCTACATGAAACATTTGATATTGGCATTAGTAATGCCAAAAAAATAAGACCCACCCTTTATAGTCACAGTATTTTTCCTTTACAGGAGCTTACAAGAAAAGATAGCTGCTGGGGTATTGCGCAAATGTGAGCTGAAAGTCATCACAGCCTTTCAGTGCAGCCCCAGCTTTACATTTTTTCAATATGAGATCACCAACCAATTTGAGAACCTATTGTACTAACCTGCAAGAGGAAGTGAAAGCCAGTCAGGGTGAGATTGTATATTAGTACCAGCAGAAAAGCTTTCAGTTAGCACTTGAAACAAGTTTTCCACATTTTTAGTGTGATTCACTGCAGAGACAACCTTGGGGCTCAGATCATTGTTTCCTTTGGCAGTCTTGTGCAAGGTTTAGCATTACTTAATGTGGGATTCCTTTGGCTAAATGATCTACACAATTTTGAGGTGTTTTACAGTGTGTATCTACATTTCCTGGTGAAAGGCTGTAAGTTATGTGCATAACTCCAACACTGCCCCTTTCCCCCAACAATACAGAGCACCTCAGAGCTGTTGCTTTGTGGGGTGCTGTGCATTGGCGTAGCAAGGGAGGGGCGGTCCGCCCCGGGTGTCAGCTCGGGGAGGGGGGGGTGCTCCCTGCCAGCTCCCCCTCTCGGCGCATTGACACCCCCCCCTCCCCAGTGCCCACCCTCCTCCATCCAACCAGCTCCCTAACTTTAAAAAATATCAGAATCCGAAGCGAGGTGCAGCGCCTCGCGCCTGCACGTAAAAGAAATGTGCACCGTCTCTTCGGGCCTTCCCTCGCTCTGTTTGTGCCGCCCTCCGCTGACGCAACTTCCTATTTCCGCAAGGGCGGGACAGACAGAGCGAGAGAAGGCCTGATGAGACGGTGCACATTTCTTTTACGTGCAGGCGCGAGGTGCTGCGCCTTGCTTCGGATTCCGATATTTTTTTTAAAGGTAGGGAGCTGGTTGGACAGAAGAGGGTGGGCACTGGGGGGGGTGTTGATGTGCCGAGGGGGGGGGGGTATGTCATCGGGCTGCACCCGGGGGGGTGCAACGGCTAACCGCCCGGGTGGCAGCCCCCTAGCTACGCCACTGGTGCTGTGCTAGATTTAAAGGAAGGGGGGCATGGATGACTCCTCAGCATGCTGGGATCAAGACTTAACAGCCCTGATGGAGAGCCCTACACTAAGAGGGACAACTGGAGGAGATAATTGTGTGGCTTCACTGGGTCAGTGAATTAAGGAAAGAAGGGTGGGGGGGAGAACAGCATGGATGGGAGGGCAAAGACCCTGCCCAGAGGGGGGGAGGATTAGCAAGAGTAACTGACAGTAGGTGTCATAGTTGAGGTGGAGTTGGAAGGTGATAAAAATGATGGGATTAGCAAGCACATGGTCTTTGGTTGCCTTCACCCCTGCCAGGACCCGTGAGGAGAGGGAGTATCCTGGTCAGGACCAATAACAAAGCTAAATAGGTTTTTGCCAATAAAAGTATTAACTGTGAGGAGAGGTCCGGATGGGTAAACTCTTCACTCAACGTGTATTTAAGCTCTGGAATTCTATGCCAGAGAATGTAGTAAAAGCTGTTGTCTTAACAAGGTTTAAAAAAGGTTTGGATGGCTTCCTAAAGGAAAAGTCCATAGACCATTATTAAAATGAACTTGGGGAAAATCCACTGCTTATAAGCAGCATAAAATGTATTGTATTGTTTTGGGATCTTGCCAGGTACTTGTGACCTGGATTGGCCACTGTTGGAAACGGGATGCTGGACTTGATGGACCTTTGGTCTGTCCCAGTATAGTAATACTTATGTACTTATGTAAGATGGGATTGAGTGCAAGTGCAGGGAGGATGAGAGAACCTGTCACGTGCAAATCCCTCTCTCACACATCCTTAGCATTGTGTACTCATGGTGTATTTCTTTCCTCGTATTTCACAAACCATGAAAGGATTTGGGATCAACTGTTCAAATGAATTGATTAGTTTTAAATGCATGGTGTGGCTAGACAGATAAAACAGAGCATACATGTACATCGCACTTACCAGATATTCACAAATATATATATATTTATTTATTTTAGATATTGATTTGATCTAAAATCCTTTTTGTGCTTCTTACATATGTAGTTTAAGAGGCACTTTTACCGATGGGTGCTAGATTATTCAGTTACTGCTGGCTAATTCAGGAAATTGCTGCATTAGTTTTGTACCTACTGCACAGTAGCTATTTGGGGGTGTTATTTTGTTTTTAGGGGTCATATGTTAACATACCCATTAGTGGGTGGTGCCTGCGCATGGTTAATGCATAAGCACTTAGCTCTTCCTACTTCAGAGGCAGTAAGTGGTCATTCGTAATACTTTCAAAATGCCTTCCACAACCATTCTCTGTGCCCTGCCCAGTTAAAAATAAAATGCAGTACTTTCAAGAATGTTGTGCAGGTTAAGTTCAGGTGCTATAATAAACACCAGGGTTTTTAGTTTTTAAGCACATCTCTCCTTTGCTTTATAGAATGTTATTTTCTGAATACTGGTACAGTAAAGCACCTTTTATCCAGAACGGTTGCAGTAGGCTTGTGAGTAATAGATTTATTTGGAGACTGGAGTTTTGGGATCAAAATCTGGTAATGGAAAATTTCTGCATAGAGGGACATAAAATGCCAACCATTTATTTTGTATAGCAGAAGTTTGTCCACATAATGGAGAATAGGTCTTTAAATTCATAAGATTTTTTTTTTTTTTTTGAGAAACAGACTTTGGGTAAAAGGTGCTATATTCAATCTATTCTAGATGTTCCCATCTGATACGCTGGAGCAGATGTGCTTACAAATTTGAATCCATCAAGCAGGGTGAAATGGAAGATGGGCCACAGCTGCTATTGGCAGGAATAGTTTTTTCAGGGCTTTTTTTGAGGGGGTACCGAGTGCCAGCACCTTTTCCATTGTTTGCTAAAATTGACCCATGGTTCCCATTTTTATATGGAAGAGCTCAGGCTCTACACACCAAATCTGCCTTGTCATAGATTCTGTGACTAGCTGCAGGGGGCCTGGCTATTGTGGGGTGAGTTCCTCAGTAATTACCCCACCCCTGAAAGGTGGCCTGGCATTTGAGTACAGGTGAAAAACAGAAACCCTTGCAGTCACAAACAGTGAGGGTGATTAAAAAAATGGAGCAGTAGACGATGTACAAAATATAGTGGCTTTATTGAAGCATCCAATAAAGCCACTATATCTTGGACATCGTCTGCTGCTCCATTTTTTAGTCGCCCTCGCTGTTTGTAACTTATTTGAGTACCGGCACCTTATTTTTGCTAGAAAACAAATGCACAGTTTTTTTTTTTCCTCTCCTCCCTCTAACCGTAGGAGTTGTCATTGAGCAACACTGTCACCATTTCCTCTAGCATTCCTTTAACACCAGGAACATGGAAGGTTAGCTGATGTCATGAAGAGAGTAAAGGGATACATGTAGTTCCAACTGAATGGGCTGGAATAAGAGATTGGCACTCCGATCCTGCTGTTCAGAGGTGATCTTGAGAGGGTGGGACTTTGGTTCTCAATTCTAGTTCTCTGCATGAAAGAAATTTGAATGCCTACTACTTTCATTGCTTGAAAATGTCCTGTATATTCAATAAGGGGTATCCTGAAAACCTACTACTACTAATCATTTCTATAGCGCTACTAGATGTACGCAGCGCTGTACACATTATATACAGGTACTTTCTCTGGCCTTATAGGACTCACAATCTAAGTTTTTTTTTGTACCTGGAGCAATGGAGGGTTAAGTGACTTGCCCAAGGTCACAAGGAACTGACCTACTGGTGCCCCTTGAGGACTAGAAGTGGGAACCACTGAAGGGCAAAAATCATTGTGTGGCTGGGGAAAGGGATGAGAGTGGGCTGTAACATTAAAAAGATTGGGAACCAGTTGCGTGTTTTTTGAGGAGGTGGTGACAAATTGAAAGTGTGCTGGGAACTACATATTTACTGAGTAGAAACTAAAACAATGCAGCTGTAGTTCGATTGGCAAGGAGTTGAATAATATGTAGATATGATCTGATTTTTCCAGAAGGGCTGGGTGCTTGTCAGTGGTGTGAGTAGCTTTAAACACTTTCCTCACTCAGAGGCTGATGATAATTAAGGTGTTCTTGGACAGATTAAAGCTAGAGTTAGTTGAAGCGTGCTACCCTGTGGATGAGGACAGGACTGGCCAAAATCATTGGGTTCTCCAATCTTTTCTTCCATGACCCAGTATGGTGCTATGGGACTTGAGTCCCCCAGATTCAAGACATGGCTCCCTATAGCTAAGGTTCAAGGAGGGAGAGCTTACATGCCAGTGTATTGCTTCTACCATTTTTAAGTCACATTCTACCTTTTTCATATACAGCTAACTAGGCAGATCTCAGCAGTTTATAATAATCAAAAAATGATTCTGGGGCAAAGAATAGATATTTTGGAAAAGACAGGAGGTCTAGCTTAGTATTTATAGTACATATATTGTTTTAACAACAAATTAAGATTCAAAAGAAGAGGCAGAATTTAGAGCATTGCTAGAAAACCTTGCTAGTTGGTGCAGAATGCTATTATTACACATCCCCCAAATTTGACCATGGTCCTTTTTCTCCTAACCAACTCTTCATTCCCTCCCTCTCTGCACAACCTTTCCTGGAAGACGTTTGGGCTCTTCACATGATTCACCATCCTTTCCCAGAGTTTTCAGGGCAGCAACCTGAACATGCAGCAGACTTGGCAGCTTTTCCCCTCTCCACATCTGCCTCAGAGTCAGAGCTCTGGAATTTGGAGGGCTGAAGAGCCAGCTCCTCCCTCTCTCCCTAGGGATGAGGAGGCTGGGATCCAGCAGCAGAGCTAGCTGGGAGTGGGGGCTTCCCTGCCTTGAAGACATGTTTTGTACTTTGAAAGTAACCCTCTGCTGCTTTCTCCGCCTCTGGCTGAGCTTTTGGCAAAATTAGTTTGGACTCACACATTTCAAGAATTCTCGCTGCCAGTGCTCCTCTTTCACTGGCTATAAAAGGAGATGTGGGGATTGGGTGAGAGAAAAATGGTTTCTGTGTTCTTTTGAATACAATTCAATTTAAAAAAATGAAAAAAGTTATACTTTCCTCTAGACTAAATTACATAACACTCTTCCTTGGGTCAGAACAGAAACATCATTTAGTGAGAATGGAATTCTTTTCGTGTCCTGCTATCTTATTGGCCATACATTAATATTAAGAAATTATTGTAAGGACTCAGTATTGCATGTATAGAGACAATTAAATGTGCCTGCTTCATGCTTCAGCCCTTCTCAGACACTGCCTGGAGTGAAAAGGGTGTGTTGGCTCCCTCCCTCATTTATTCAGGGACAACCTCTGTTCTGAGGGACAATGTGTGATCGCACAGGGAGGGCATATGACGAGTAGGTGGGAAAGAAAGCAAAAGTTTCAAATATTGACTTTCCTGATGCCCAGATGAAAATGTGATTGTTAAGCTATGAATACACAGTCAGATCCTCCCTGACAAGTGACTTTACACACAGGTGAACCACTTAGGTTTTGGCTTGCTAGTCAATCAATCTGATATTTTACAACAGGAGGAAGCTGGATTCTGGGCACCTGACATTCTAGGTAGAGCCCTGAAAACTGCTTGTGGAAAGCCTACATAGTGTCCTAGCTTATGGCTGGAAATTTCCAACCAAATCCTATGGAGCCCCACCAGAACACAAGTGTCCCCAGGTACTACCTCCAAAAAACATTAAAAAAAACATCTGCCGCACCCAGCAGGAATTCTAACAGGAGAATTTACAAGTGCACAAAACCTTTGCCAGAAGCCCTTTCCAGGGAATGTGTATTATAACACCAGTGAGACCTTCCAGGCACAGGTTGACAAACTTGCTTGCAAGGATAGCTAAGCCAACTGGTGTGCTGTGAACCAAATGCAGTGCTTTCAGGTGCTAATTGAAGCTCTTGATTATATGTGGGAGCCTGGCACCACTCCTGTAGTAACTCACTGCAGTGCTCTAGCCTGCTGTCTGTCTGCCCCCCTGACCACTACTTTGGGGGCTGTGAGTGCTGCCTTTGTTCCAGCCCCAGCTAACCTGGGAAGCAGAAGACCTTGCACAGAGCTTGGACTATGGACTGCTTGCAGGGCAGTGCACAGCTGTTCCACCTGGGTAGCCCTCATTGGGCTTTTAAAAGCATACAGTTTTTTCTGAGGTTGCAATGCTAGCTCTCCTCTCTGTCTTTCACTTCTGTTGTGCTTCTAGCTCAGTTGAAATTCAGGCTGGTAACTAGCCATAAGCTTTCATTTGCAGTTATGGAGTATTTTTTGTCCCCTATTTTTTATATTCTTCCACATTTTTTAGGTCCAATTCAATGTGGTAATATAGTCTTGCACCTGAAAGCCTTCCTGGAACACTAAAATCATAGGCTTAAATCCAGCCACAAGGAATCGCCATTATGCAATGACAGGGACTTCCTCCCTCCAGGGATATGTGCATTGCCCTCAACTCTGTCCTCCAGATACTTGAGACTGGAAGTTAAGCTGTCTCTACATAGCCAGTGCATAGCACTACATCTGAACCATTAGGCCTGCCCCAGCACTCAGTTATATTTCCTTTTTGCTTAGGGTTGCTGCTATGTAGTATATATGCCTGGCTATTCAAGTGGAAGAGGGCACCACATCTTGTTCCTATTTTAAGCTCCTCTCATCTCTGACTTGAGAAAATCTGCTTCCAGCTGCTGTTGAAAGAGGGCTCTTGGAGGATTAATCTAGAAAGAACCTAAGGACATGTTGTGGCATGTCCAATGCAGAGAGTATACCACCTACAGAGAGAGAGAGCGAGCCTGAGTCAGAGTCGAATTAAAGATAGGCAGGGAAAAAATGCCATAAGCAAGTTAGAAAAGGTCAGATAATGTAGCTCAGATGGTATGGAAAGTAAGAGAAGGGGTTAAGAAGTAGGGAAAAAAACCACAAGCAATTAGAAAGTTAGAAAGGATGGAGGGGGAGTGAGTCACGGGGAGAGTAAAGAGAAACTGAGCCAGTGGAGTCTCACCCACACAGGAATGCAAAGGGCAAATTAGGTAAAGTCAGTGAAAAATAGAAATGCATGTATGAAAAGAAGATACAAAGGCAACAAAACCAGAATGAATTAATAAAAGAAGCAAGAAGGTAAGATATAGAGGAGACACAAAAAGGGCAGAGGAAAACTAGTGATATTCAACCAATGGTACAGGAGCCACACATGTCCTTCATGTGGCTTTTTTGTAAGATAGAAGGACTAAATCAAATAATTATGTCCAAGAATAAGTATACAAACTATTTTTCATTGTCTGTTACTAAAACATAAACATCATAATATTTCAGGTTAAAATAGAAATATGTTTGAAGCACAACATCCAAGAGAACAGTGTATGATGGGGTGAGCTATGGAGGTTCACCACATAGAAAAAGACGTCTAAGGGTGATCAGATCTGATGATGTTATTCCGAAATACACAACTCGTACAGATTACAGCATCTGTATATTTTCCACTTGTCCATTACAAAGGGACTCTTGTTACTATACTGCAGTAAAATTTGCAATTACTGCGGCTTAACATGAAACATTTCTGCGCAGTATCTGCAACTTTAAGTACATAAGTATTCCCATACTGGGACAGACCGAAGGTCCATCACGGCCAGCATCCTGTTCCCAACAGTGGCCAATCCAAGTTTCAAGTAAAACAGTACATTTTATGCTGTGTATCCTAGAAATAAGCAGTAGATTTTCCCTAAGTCCATTTTAATAATGGCTTATGGACTTTTAGGAAGCTAGCCAAACCTTTTTTTAAACCCCACTAAGCTAACTGCCTTTACTACACTCTCTGGTAATGAATTCCAGAGTTTAATTACACAAGTGAGAAATATGTTCTCCAATTCTTTTAAATGTACTACTTCGTAGCTTCATTGCATGCCCCCTAGTCCTAGTATTTTTGGGAAAGAATAAACAAGCGATTCACGTCTATCCGTTCCACTCCACTCCACTCGTAATTTTATAGATCTCTATCATATCTCCCCTGAGTCATTGTTTCTCCAAGCTGAAGAGCCCTAGCTGCTTTAGCCGTTCCTCATAGGGAAGTTGTCCCATCCCCTTTCTCATTTTCATTGCCCTTCTCTGTACCTTTTCTAATTCTACTATATCTATTTTGAGATGCGGTGACCAGAATTGCACACAATATTCAAGGAGTGATACAAGGTCATTCTAACGTCCTAATTTTTGTTTTCCATTCCTTTCCTAATAATAGCTAACATGCTATTTGCTTTCTTAGCTGCCACTGCACACTGAGCAGAAGGTTTCAACTTACCATAAATGAGGGCATCTAGATCCCTTTCTGGTCGGTGACTCCTAATGTGGAACCTTGCTCTACGTAGCTATAGTTCAGGTTCCTCTTTCCCACATGCATCACTTTGTACTGCTGACATTAAACGTCATCTGCCATTTGGATGCCCAGTTTCCCAGTCTTGTAAGGGCATCTTGTAATTTTTCACTATTTATTAGAATTTACTGTCTTTTTGAAGGAATTAACTCAGGTGGTGTACAATAAGAATAATCAAACATATGCAATAGACAATTAGAGCAGTAAAAATATTCAATAACAATCACAATGGCATAGTATACTACTTACAATGTCAACACAATACCTAATAGAACATTTCAATTGACAGTGCAGGGTATAAGCAAAGATGGAACATATAGATAGGTAAGAGAGCAAGAGGAGTTAGAAAATAAGGTGACTAATTTAAAGAAAGGTGTACATGATGTCAAGGAGATGGTTAAATATTATCTCAGCTAGGGTAGGAGTGGATACACATGTCCTGCTGCAGTATGTGCAGCCCGTGTCACTCCTTGTGTGTGTGAGTGAGACTAACAAGTTAATTACTTCTCCATTAAAGGTCTGGTTGAAGAGTCAAGCTTTCACCTGCTTCCTGAAGTAGAGATAGTCTTGTGTTAAGAGGAGCCTTTCAGGGAGTGCATTCCAGAGTGTGGAGACTATTCCGGAGAAGACTCGCTTGCGAGTATCACATCCTGTAATGTCATTTGGAGAGGGTATGGTTAGTGATAGTCCTTGGATGACCTTTATGTCCTTGAGGTGTGTAGAGGATCGTCCTATTCTTCAGTACTCAGGGCCATTTCCTTTAAGGGCCTGAAGATCAGACATATTTTTAAATTTAGCCCTGTCTTGTACTGATAGCCAATTAAGTTTTTGCAAAAATGGTGTGATATGGTCACATAGCTTGCCACGTTCTATTACTGTTGCTGCAGCATTCTGAATCAGTTGGAGCTGGTGCATGCCCTTTGTAGTCAGGGCCGTTGTAGAGCGCATTATGGCATGCACAGCTGGGAAAAGATTTACCTTCTCGATGTAAGGAGAGAGGCAGCGTAGCTGTTGCAATAGTTGAAGCTGCTCTTGAAGGTTGCTTGGATTTGGAGAATCAGAGCAAGTGTTGAATCTAACTGTATTCCAAGGTTCCTGACGTGATTTGCGGGGGGGGTTCATACTTCCCAAAAGAGATTTTGATGTCAGATATGTATCAACTTGTGTTAGGGACCCATAGAAGCTCGGTTTTACTTGGGTTCAGGCAACATTTGTGGTGTTTAGCCCATTCTTGAATTGATGTTAGGGCTGTAGGTAAGTCAGGTTCAATGGGTATAGTAGCTGCACATCATCCGTATAGATGTAGAACTGAGTGTCCATTGACCATAAGTGCATAAGTATTGCCACACTGGTACAGACCAAGGTCCATCAAGCCCAGTGTCCTGTTTCCAACAGTGGCCAATCCAGGTCACAAATACCTGGCAATACCCCATAAAAAAGTTCAATACATTTATGCTGCTCATTCCAGAATCAAACCCGTTTCCCGGGTTTTTAGCCCACTGTACTAACCATTAGGCTACTGCTTGGTTGAAAATATCTTTCTGGGGGCAAAATAACTCTCTGAAATGTAACAAAGTGGATCAAATGTGGCATGGGGGAGAACATGGTGAAAAGACATATCAAGTTAAAAAATTAGATCAGATTGGCTCTGGGGTTTCCAGAGATAAAGCTCCCCAAAAGAATGACCCAATGAATTTCTATGGGAGAAGCAGTTCCATTTTCTGCAGCATAGAACATTTGAAGTGTAAGAGGGAACGAATGATCAGTGTAAAAAAAAATCTGAATTCTGAGAAGAATGATGTCAAAGTTCTAAAGCCTCTATTATGTATTTACTAGGAAAAAAAGGCCCGTTTCTGACACAAATGAAACGGGCGCTAGCAAGGTTTTCCTCGGAGTGTGTGTGTGAGAGTGAATGTGGAGTGTGTGTGACAGGGAGTATGGCCAGGAGCCCCCCCCTCCCACCCAGTTCCAGGGTGGCCCCACCCCCTCTCTCCCAGTTCCTGGGTCCGCCCCCCCCCTCTAAGTTTCAGGGACCGCCCCCTACCTCCCTCCCAGTTCCAGGGTCGTTGCCCCCCTCTCTCCCCCCCCTCCAGCCACCCTGTGATGTTTAACAGCAAAATTGGGGAGCTGTGTAATGTAATAAAACGCACCTGCAACGTTGTGAAGCTGACTCCGTGGCTTCACTGAAGTGAAGGGTTCGTATGTTCATCATATTCGTCAGTCTGTCACCATCTCGGCCCTGCCCTCACGCCTCTGATAGGTCTGCCGCCCTCGACGTCATCACGTTTTGACGTGAGGGCGGGGCCGAGAGAGATGGTGACAGATTGACGAATCTGAGAACCTTATGAACCCTTCAGTGAAGCCACGGAGTCAGCTTCACAACATTGGAGGTGCTTTTTATTATAGTAGAAGAGGGTATCTGTAAAGGCTGCTTGATGTACTGTCAAGTTCTGAGGATGAACATTTGAATAAAGCACCAGTAATCATTGCACATTAATTCTTTTTGGAGGTCCTTAATCATCCATCAAATCATTAACCTCCACCAGTAAGGATCTATACCATGGACCTCAGCGGTGCCTCTTGCTAAAACAAACCTTATATTGAAAGCCATAAGAATGCATGACGTTGTGAAATGCCAGTGCCGTTTGTAACAGGCGGTATTCCTTGAAACAGCTCCAAGGCGAAACATAGTCAGCCCCCGACTGATTGCCACATCTTTAAGATGGGTATTCTTACATTTAGAATATAAATTAAGATTTAAAAATATACAAAGCAGAAGATATAGAAGAGACAAGAGTTTATAAGTTATAAGAGTTTCACACCAGCGGACAAATAAGGAGGCGGATGCTTGATTCTAGCTCATATAACATTTCTTGTAGCAAGTGGCACCGCTTAGGTCCATTAGCATGAAGCAGTATTAATTACATTTTAGAAACATTTGGAGTTTGATCCAGTGGCGTAGCCACAGGTGGGCCTGGGTGGGCCGAGACCCGCCTAGTTAGGGTTCAGGCCCACCCAACAGTAGCATACATTTAGCTCGGCCAGCTGAAGACTTCCCCCTGATGGTAACAAAAACATTGCTCTCCACGATAGTGGCACCTGCGCATGCTCAGTATTCAGAGCATGCTTGCTACAGACTGCCAAGGTGAAGAGAAACATTTTCCTACCAGCTGAGATATTTTTTTTTGGTGTTGGGGGGAAAACACTTGGTGCCCACCCACTTTTGCCTAGGCCCACCCAAAATCTGCTGTCTGGCTATGCCCCTGCATTTTTCATTCTGAGTCTTAATTTGATAAACTTGAGATATGATTGAGGTCTACAAAATCCTGAGTGATGTAGAACTAGTAGAAGTAAATTGATTTTTTACTCGTTCCAAAAGTACAAAGACTAGGGGACAGTCAAAGAAGTTACATGGAAATACTTTTAAAACAAATAGGAGGAAATATTTTTTCATTCAACGAATAGTAAAGCTCTGGAACTCTTTGCCAGAGGATGTGGTAACAGTGGTTAGCGTATCTGGGTTTTAAAAAGGTTTGAACAAATTCCTGGAGAAAAAGTCCATAGTCTACTATTGAGACAGACATGGGAAGCAACTACTTGCCTGGGATTTGTAGTATGGAGTGTTGCCACGATTTGGATTTCTGCCAGGTACTTGTGACCTGGCTTGGCCACTGTTTGGAAAACAGGATGCTGGGCTAGATGGACCATTGGTCTGACCCAGTATGGCTACTCTTATGTTCTTATGAAACGTAGCAGTTAGGGAGTTGCTCCTTTCACACTACCTCTCCCTTATCTACTCTACCAGTCAAAGACTCACACACACACAGCTGACAGAGGTACACAAACACACACTAACACATACACATGCAGATGGCTGGTTCTGCATGCTTTCACCACCACACTCTCCCCTCACCCCCAGTGCTGCCACACTTCTGCCTTAATGGGCTGCTTGTTAGTCATTCAGATGAGTATTTCATTGTCTTTGTAGTAAGTTCTACTGTGAAACCTAGTGACTTAATTATATAAGCATACTTAATGGATACTATGTGTACTGTCAAGTAATACCGGTTCCTTGAGTCAGTGGCACTCTGTGGTAAACATCTATCCTTTTAAATCTAATGATTTGATATATTATGGCTGTTTGGATACTGTTCTATTCAAACTTTCTCTCCCCTCCATATCAAAGACACACACACACACATACTGCAGAGGGGTTATAAAGAATTCAACTACTATGCTTTACGTGCTTTCCCCATTTGTGTTAGTTAAATCAAACTCATGATATAATTTCACTAAAACATACTGTGCCTTGCTGTGGTCTTCCACTTATGAGAATGCTTTGCATAATTAGGAAAGGGAATCATGCATCAATAAACATACCTGGGCTGATATTCAAAGCAATATAAGTGGCTAGGAAAGGCTCCTGGCTAGTTAAATCGTTTGTTTGGGGCTATACACTAAAATTCAGTGGCAATTAACTGGTTAGTACCACTGAGTATCAGCACTGATGATGGTCCAGGGGCGGAGTCAGAACTTAACTGCCTATGTTAAGGGCCCAAATTGGACATCATGAAAACATAAAATTGCTTAGGCGTTTAAGTGTTTGATTTTATTGGAAAGGCGGTTAAGCAATACTCAATAAACTAAACAAAACTAAACTTAACCACATAAGAGAGAGCTGGACGCATATACCCAAATATTCAATGCTGGTGCCTGCACATGTCCTGGCACAAAATATCCAGGGATAATGCCAGTGGCAGCTAAAAAAAATGCTGACCACCTCAATTGCTTTCTTCCCCATCTAATGTCAAGTTTTTTTTTCCATTGCATGAAATTCCTTCAAACTAATCACTGAAGGATGGCCCAGCATTCTGCTTCTACTTGCAGACTAAGAGAAAGCTACTGTTTTTTTTTTTTGGCAGCCACTAACAGATGAGTGATCAGTCCTACTGTTGTAGCTTGTATCCCTTGCAAGGGTAACCCTAAGAATAATATTTAAGCTCTCTGGGACTCAACTTTAAATACTATCCTTTTTGTGCCCTTTCACCCAATTTCTGAAATCCATATACCACAGGATAATTCCACTACATGTGCAAATACCAATTGTCTCTAATAAACACCTACCTCCAATAATCACCTACTCCCCTGTTTAAGAACCCCAAAACACTGTAAAATTTGGTCTTCAGACCAAATCAAGATTCCCCCAATAATTCCCCCCCCCCCCCCCCCCGGCATTGCTCTCCTCCACCCCCTTCCCCAGCAACGACTGTATATCTCTTCTTACCTTGTCTCAAGGTTATGGTACTGGGCTGGTCCTAAGCATGCACGCATGCTCAAGACCTTAAGCATGCGCAGATAAGCAAGGCCCCACACCGGTCCAGCACCATAACCTCAAGATAGGGTAAGAAGAGAGATCTATGGTCATCCCAGATAGTAGGGCTGGAGGAGAGAAATGGTGCCTCCATTAATAGCCCACCCTAAACTTCAGAAAACCCAGTGTTTTTAATAATAGCCTGGGTGATTATTAGAGAGAATTTTTTTGGTCTGCGAGTTTAGACTTTGCGTTATTGCACCCTCGGCGCAGAATAAAGTGCACTGCACTGTCCATATTAAATGTGCTATACTGTGGCTGTACTTTTAAGCTCTCTGGCATATGCTTTGATTACTGTTTTACAGGACCCCTGATGAAGGCCTACATGCCGAAACATGGCCTGTGTCAGGTACCACCTGTATGCTGTATTTGGAGAACATGGAAAATTTTAGTTGTTGCATTTGAGGAATAAACACTTGTGGATCGTTTGCTTTGGTTGTTTCTGGAACTTGTGTTTTTTGGTGACTTCCAAGTGTTGGTTTTTGCTTGCTGCTGCTTTGTGGAAGAACTGTTTCCTTTTTGTTCAGAATATGGTATGTACTATCCAATGTAGAGTTCACCCCTGGCTTTTTACATTTTACCGATTTAACTGGCATTAAACACCATCTAATCGTTATTTTGTATATATTTTTGAACTTTTAAATAGCATTTTTAATTTTTATTGGTATAAAAGCATATAAAACATCTTTGCACAACCCCCAATATATTTAACACTAGTAAAAAAAGGACCGTTTCTGGGAGAGATGAAACGGGCGCTAGCAAGGTTTTGGGGCAGGGGGAGATGGGGTTTGTAGGCTGTGGAGGCATGTGCAGCAACGCAGCTGTCCCCGAAGCACCCTGCAGGCACAGGGAGGTAGCGTTTGTAGCCTCGCGACCCGTGTCCCCCGACCCCCCTCGAGGTACCTGAAAGGTCCGTGATGGTGTTAGATCGCATTTGTTTAGTTTCCAGCAGTGTGCTCCGCAGATGGCGTGGAGGTCCGTGATGGTGTTAGATCGCATTTGTTAGTTTGCTGCAGTGTGGTCCGCCCTCGTCATCATGATGTCATGATGCGAGGGCGGGGCATACGGCGCTTCAGAGTTCTGACTTCAGTTTTCGAGGCATGGGCAAACCAGATATCTCTGGCGCCTCACAGTTCCGGCTTTGAGATTTTGAGGCTTCATTTAGAACGTTGGAGTTGCGAATTATGTCCGGAAGGGGCGTGGCTGAGGGCGGGTCCAGAGTGACAGTGAGTGGTGCAGAGTGAGTGTTGCTGAGAGCCAGCCTAGCCTTCAGTGCTTCAGTGTTTCCCTCCACAGAGTGAGCCAGGTGAGAATTATATATAGGATAAATATACCAAATTGTTTGTTACATTTTATGTCAAACTAAAACTTAAAACTCAACCTTCTGTCAACTCACACAAGTTTCTGTGCCATACTTAGATGGATACACTTGATTAAGAAAAAACATCACTATTTTGAAATATACAAGGACAAAATAAAAGGAATGAAGAAATACCCTTATGTATGGAGGAGAAAAAAGAAAGGGAAGCGTGAATGAGTAAAGATAAAACAAGGAGAAAATGAAACGACAAAGAGAGTGAGTCAACAGGTGGCTGGCTACCCTGAAAAACTACAGGAATGGAAACTACATTTTACAAAAAGATCATACTTCAACCTTTCCTTTCATTCTTTCTATAGTATAGATCTACCTGAGACTATTGAACTAATTTAATGCTGACAGCAGGCCAGATCTTTTCTTGCTGCCTTCAGGAGATTAAAGGGCATATTTACCATGCTATAGTAAAAGTCAGGCTTTTCCTGCACCTTAATTTCCCACTGGAGTGACTAACCACTAATCTCACAAGTTGCCTTATTTATAGTGCAGGGGAGCATTGGGCATTAAACCATAGGCACATGCTCCTGGGCTGCTTTTTAAAGGCGCCAGCATGTGAATTCCAGAGCTGCCCCTTCCCCTTTACAGCTCCTCAATAATATTCCCCCTCCAATGCCCCTTGTGGCCATACCTTCCCTCCTGAAGACCCTCTTGTGATCATACTCACCTCCCAAAGACCCCTCTGCACCTACTTCTCTCCTGAAGATCCTCTCTTGTGGTTATACCCCTCCAGAAGGTCTCCTCCCCAATCATCGAAACCCATCCCTCTCACCCTCCCATAGGTCTCCCTTGCCCTACCTCGCACAATCTGTGGGGTCAGAGCAAGAGTGATCCATGGTTGCTCCTGCCCCTAACTAGCGCCAGGTTCAAAATGGTGCAGGCAACCTCTAGTGGTAGTTTTGTGGTACTATCACTAGGCGGTCAAGTTGCTGTATAATAACTAGGAAGGATACCTAGGCACAAATTATAGCTGTAGTTTTCCTGCTTATTTGGGGGTGGAGGGTGGGTGAGGTGTCAAATGATAAGAAAGTCAGCAGGACTGAAAAAAAAATAGACTGGATTAGCTGTATGTCTTTTCCTAATGTTATAATCTATGCTTACTGTTAGACTATACAGTATAATTGCATATTCTAGTCAATAAAACTGTACAAAGGAAGGGAATTGAATGGAAGGATGACATAAAAAGAGAGAGAGAGGGCGAGAGAGAACGGAAGTAGTTAGCTTCACAGCCCCACATGCCTGAACAGAGACTTTGTGGTTTATGAGATCAGAGGCTTCCTGTGTTAGAGGCAGGGCAGGGCCAGGGAAGCAGCAGGAAGGGACAGCTGCAGTTTCTTCCTAGACTCTTCTATTTCTCAGCAGCCAGAAGCTCTGGGCAGACCTTCCCAAACTCCCCCTCCCCCTCCTGGGGATTACAGGGCTGAATGGCTGGCAGACAGTCTCCCACCCCTCCCCCACCAGACCCACAAAAAGCTCTTAAGAGAGAAGCTGGGTCAGAGGAAAGCTGGCCTTTCACCTGCAGACAGTGGGGGTGGAGCGAGCATTTCTGGGGGAGTTCACATCAATCAGGCAGCACAACAGAGAAAGAACATGTTTCCCTGGATCTTTGAAGAAGGGAGGAGGAGTGGCTGCTCTTTCATGAAGGTGCTGCTGACTTGAGATCTCCTTCTGCTGAGGTGTGGTCTCTAAGACACACTGTCAAATGTGGAAAAGGCGCTTTTTATTAGTGCAGTCGTTTTCAACTGCAGCATTAATTTATGAAAGTGATATAGGGGATAATTTTACATGTGCAGAGTGTGTTTATGTGTGGAAAATGGCTATTCTTAAAATTGCACAGCTGGCTATACACACATTTTGGTGGAGCTGGGGTGAGGTACACACATAGGGATTAATATTCAGTTGGATCTATTCAGCAATGACTCCTACCCAGGTCAAACTCAGATTTTCAGCAGCGCTTACCCGGATAGTGCTGCTGAATATCCAGGCAGACTGTTGTAGCGCTCTCTGGTTATTGCAGGGGTGGACCGGGGTCAAAGTTGAGATGCACCTGGAAGGTACATCACTTTTGGGCTTGCACATGGGGTATAAGAATATATAAGATCAAACTCATTAATTTTATATGTTCAATTCTATTTTTATTTTTTGACCCAGAGGTTTAATCCTGCTCTTTTGGGTTTCCCGCTCAATTGGAGTTAGCCTGTAGGTTATGAATCTATGATCCTTCACTCACATGTTTCCTGGTTTATAACCTTCCTCCCTTCAGTTCTAGCCTTGCCATCTCTGCAAGAGTTCTAAGCCTAGAGCTATAGATCACACTTTCCAATGAGATTTGATTAATTGTACATGCTGAGTTTGGGCATTGTTTGCCACTGTTACGCCCTTGGCAGAGGACACTGGCTGCTGCCTCCACAGTATCCCCAGCCCTAGCTTGTCCTAGGAGCTGATATGGCTCAGGAATCAAACCCAATTTATCCTGCTTGGACTCACCTTTCCAAATTTCCTTTTTTAAAGAATAGCAGAGTTACATTGGGCCTCTTTTATCAAACCGGTGCAGTAATGCTGACAAAGCCCATTTACTTTGAATGAGCTTTGTTGGCCCTGCCGTGCAGGAACCACTAGCATGGCTTGATAAAAAGAGGCCCTTTGTTAGATCTTTTTTTTTTTACTGGATGACGTATTGCTAAAGGACATTGGTTTGCTGATGATGATATAAGATAGGGCTTCACCTTGTTTATTCTATGCATTTAAGACACAGAAGAGGGTAGAATTTGAAATATACCCAATGTGTTGTTCATAGAAGTGTGGGAAATCTTAATACTAGGCCATCCAGATATCAAATTGCTTTTCCAAAATATCGTTCAAGTTTTAAAACTACATTTTTTTTTATTTTGCCACAGAGTGATATGGATGCATGAGATCATAAGGAACCATCCAGTCACATCAGAATGATCAAAATGCCTAATCTCCATCAGCTCTCTCTTAGTCCCTTTTACTCTCAAACAACTCCTGTGGTGTCACTTGACAGCCACTAGTGGCATCAGGGCAAAAAGAAGCACTTCCTCTATCCTGAGAAAGGGGGAACACTTTCTTTCAAGAACCAATTCAGCCTCAGTTGCTAGGGCTGGCATTAGGGGGTTGCAAGTAATGTTTCCCATGCTTGAGGGGGCCCAAAACCTGCCTGAAGCAATAAAAGATACAGCCTTTGGGCTCCCTTCCTAAATTTCTGCCCAGGGCCCCAGCATAGTAAACACCAGCCTTGTCAGTAGCACTATCCTATTACAACTAATCTTTAAAGATGCAGAGGCTCCTGAGCCAACAGCATTCAGAGCATTGTAAACAAGAATTACTGCCAGCCCCTCATGTGACTTTAAAGGAGGTTGAAAACTGAGGATCAGCTATACCAGTGGTTCCCAAACCTGGTCCTGGAAGCACGTCAGGTTTCAGTAGATCCAGAATGAATATTTATGAGATACATTTGCATGCAGTGGAGGCTGTCTATGCAAATATCTTTCATGCATATTCATTGTGGGTATCCTGAAAACCTCCAGGACCAGGTTTGAGAACCACTGACCTAGACATATGATATTTGGAGGGGGACAGGTACATCTTTGTAGGGAAATCCCCTCCCTCTTTGCTCCTTGTATAATTGAAGGGGGACCCCCTACCCTTGCTTCTGTGTCTAGTGGTGCCCAAAAAGTAAATGTGTCTCTGTCTGGGTCTTAATTGTAGATGGACTAGATCAGGGATGGCCAACCTTGGTCCTCACCAGCTCAGGTTTTCAGGATTTCCCCAATGAATATGCATGAAATCTATTTGCATACAATGGAGGCAGTGCATGCAAATAGATAAAAACACAAGAATAGCTATACTGGGTCAGACCAGTGGTCCATCTAGCTTAGTATCCCATTTCCAACAGTGGCCAAGTGGCTAATCTCGAATATTGTGTTCAATTCTGGTCACCGCATCTAAAAAAAGATATAGTGGAGTTAGAAAAGCTACAGAGAAGGGCGACAAAAATGATAAAGGGGATGGGATGACTTCCCTATGAGGAAAGGCTGAAGTCTAGGGCTCTTCAGCTTGGAGAAAAGACGGCTGAGGGGAGATGTGATAGAGGTCTACAAAATAATGAGTGGAGTAGAACAGGTAGATGTGAATCGTTTGTTTACTCTTTCCAAAGATACTAGGACTAGGAGGCATGCGATGAAGCTACAAAGTAGTAAATTTAATACAAATCGGAGAAAACCTTTCTTCACTCAACGTGTAATTAAACTCTGGAATTCGTTGCCAGAGTATGTGCATAAGTACTACTACTACTACTACTTAACATTTCTAGAGCACTACTAGGGATACGCAGCGCTGTACAATTTAACAAAGAGAGACAGTCCCTGCTCAAAGAGCTTACAATCTAATAGACAAGTGAACGGTTGGTCCGATAGGGGCAGTCTGGATTCACTGAACGGTAAGGGTTAGGTGCCGAATGCAGCATTGAAGAGGTGGGCTTTAAGCAAAGACTTGAAGACGGGCAGGGAGGGGGCTTGGCGTAAGGGTTCAGGAAGGTTGTTCCAAGCATAGGGTGAGGCGAGGCAGAATGAGCGGAGCCTGGAGTTGGCGGTGGTGGAGAAGGGTACTGAGAGGAGGGATTTATCCTGTGAACGGAGGTTACGGGCGGGAACGTAAGGGGAGATGAGGGTAGAAAGATAGTGAGGGGCAGCAGACTGAGTGCATTTGTAGGTAAGAAGGAGAAGCTTGAATTGAATGCGGTATCTGATCGGAAGCCAGTGAAGTGACCTGAGGAGAGGGGTGATATGAGTATATCGGTTCTGGCGGAATATGAGACGTGCAGCAGAGTTCTGAACAGATTGAAGGGGGGATAGATGGCTAAGTGGGAGGCCGGTGAGGAGTAAGTTGCAGTAGTCCAGGCGAGAGGTAATGAGAGCGTGGACGAGAGTTCGTGTGGTGTGTTCAGAGAGGAAAGGGGCGAATTTTGCTGATGTTAAAGAGGAAGAAGCGACAGGTCTTGGCTATCTGCTGGATATGCGCAGAGAAGGAGAGAGAGGAGTCAAAGATGACTCCGAGGTTGCGGGCAGATGAGACGGGGAGGATGAGGGTGTTATCAACTGAGATAGAAAGTGGAGGAAGAGGAGAAGTGGGTTTTGGTGGAAAGACGATAAGCTCGGTCTTGGACATGTTCTGTTTCAGGTGGCGGTTGGACATCCAGGCAGCAATGTCAGATAAGCAGGCCGATACCTTTGCCTGGGTCTCCGCGGTGATGTCTGGTGTGGAGAGATACAGTTGGGTGTCATCAGCATAGAGATGATACTGGAAACCATGAGATGAGATCAGGGAGCCCAGGGAAGAGGTGTAGATTGAGAAGAGAAGGGGTCCAAGGACATAAGTAATAATGGTGGGCTTGGTGGACCTTTGGTCTGTCCCAGTGTGGCAATACTTATGTACTTATGTAAGTAAGAAGTTGCATTGGTTTCTGTAGTGATTGCGCTTTCTTAGATGAGCCCCCAGTTCCTACTTCTGTTATTGATATCTGAAAGGGTTGCAGACATTAGGTGCCTGCACGGGTACATCCATTGGTGGGCCTTGGCCCCATCACTTTGGAGTCAGACTTACCCAGCCAGTGGCAGAAGCATAGACCAATGAGAAAACTGGAGGTAGTGTCAACATCCTCATTGCCTAGTGCTCTCCCATGTTAACCTCAGGCCCTACCAAGAAATCAGTCCTTTCTATGCCACTGGGTGCCTGGCATTCAGATTCAGTCGACACCACTTTGGGATCAGAGAAGCAAGTGTGCACTATTATCATCATATTCCTTGGTTTCTTGAGGGATAAAAAAATGCACTGAGCAGATATTATTAGCTAGTGCACTTTATCACCAGAGGGGCACTTCAGGAAGACTCTTTCTGTTAGATGGGGAGTGGGAGGATGAGATGAATCAGATATAGGTGCTCTCCCTTTCTCTGCCATACATAAATCAGAAGGGGAGGGGGAGACTGCTCTCTGCACACATGCTCTGTTTCCCTTTATTTCTCACCCACGCCGCCGTCCTTCTTTCTCTGCCCCAGGTGCCGTCCAGATGCGGAAGGCTGCCACACTCCACCTTCGCAAATTCTCAGTTGCATTATAGCACTGTTGTGATATCTGACCCTGGACTTTGTGAGACAGAGGCTTCATCCAGGGAATTGTGTTTGTGTTTATGAGTCCTCTGGTCGCCAGGGCTGCAGTTGCCACGGTTACCTGTGTAGCAACAGTGGAAGTAATCAGGCTGTGTGGAATTGGCAGGCAGTACTGGCATACTGGGACAGGGAGGGGGTAAGGATTGCAAAAGGAAGGTGGTGAGGGCTAGTCAGATCCCCTCGGTGAAGAAGAGGAGCCACTCTATCTCCATGGCAACCAATCTTCTATTTTTCAGTGTGAGAGAAAGCTGCCTAGCCCCAGCCAGCAAACCTCCGGAAGGGCTGTAGCTCTCTGCAGCAGAAGGCAACACCAGTGTTGCCTCATTGCATAGGGCGAGCACAGCTGCTTAGTCCTGCATACGTTATTCTCTGCTTTTATGTCTGTTTGGGGCATTTTTGATAAGAAAGTTAATAACTCCAGGCTCCTTTAATATACTTTAAAGTAATCGTTAGTAAATCCCATTGACTTCAGTCACACTAAATGGAGATACACAGATTAATAAACTGCAGTTGTATCACATCATAGGGCAGAGAATTGCAATAATACCAGATCTTTCCAGCTACAGTGTCCTATTATCTCTTGAGTTTTTAACTCACTGAACCTATTCCCTTCAGTGTCAAACTGGGAATGTGCAGAAATAAAAGGTAACAAAGGAAAAAACAAACAAAGCAAGTAGTAATACCTTTTTATTGGAACTAATTAAATATTTGTTAATGTTTATTTCTGTGCATTCATGTGGACTAATAGAGTAATCACTTTATATTATCCCAAGCTTTTTGTATCTGAGGACTGATCTCCCTGAACCTACCTGCCTGTGTCAGACTGTATTTGAGGACTCATCTCCTGGAACCTGCATCTGCAATATCAGACTGTGTCTGGGGACTAACCTTTCTGAATCTGTGCCCCTGTGTCAGACTGTATCAGTCTGATCTCTTTGCCCTTGTGTCAGACTGCATCTGAGGATTGATCTCCCTGAAGCTATGCCCCCCCCCCACCTCTGTGTTAGACTGCATCTGGGGACTAACCTTTCTGAACCTGTGCCCTCAGTGTCAGACAGTGTCTGGGGACTGATCTCTTTGAACTTGTGCCCCTGTGTAAGATTTTGCCTATGCTGTCTAATCACTCATTCTCCATGTCAGACTATGGTGCTTATTTTAGAAGATCTATTTGTGTTTTGGATGTCTGAAAATGGCATTTAGATACCAAATTGCATGGATATCCAAATACCAATACCATGACGTCTAAAACTGCTGTACATCCATACTGCACTGGAGAGTGGTTTGAGTATGTTTAGGGCAGGACTGGGGGAGGGGGATTCAAAAGATGGACATCCAGTTCCAATTGAAGAAGGGAAAGGGACGTCCATGTTAAAATAGGTAGGCGTCAGGTAGTTGGTATGTCCAGGTGCTCTAATTGAGCTGTTCTCTATTGAATGGAGTAAGATAAATCACAAAAGAAAAAAAAAGCTGCACAAAGACTCAAACTGGCAATCTTTAGATCTCTGCCCTAGCTCTCAGCAGGCTGCTCTGTTAAACTACACCTTCACATGGATGTCTTGTTTTGACTGTTCATAATTTGGACGTTTCAGTTTGGTTCTCGCTGTTCATAGCCAGCACTTGGCATCCATTTCTTGTGTATTTTAGAACAAGCTGTATGTCAGCAGATCCTGTTCTAAAATAAAGATGTCAACTGGATCAGATTTGCAGGACAGGGTTGATCCAGTCCAGGGTTTATCCCATTGTATTCAGTAGTGGCGATCCTAGGTCGGCTGCCACCCGGGGCGGATCGCCGCTGCGCACCCCCCCCCCAGGTGCAGTGGCATCCATCCCCCCAGGGTGCAGCACGACACCCTCCTCCCCGGCGCATCAAGCCCCCCTGGGTGCATTCTTGGCTGCTGGAGGGTGCAGAGAGCAGCCGCGTGCCTTTCGGCTCCACTGGCTCCCTGCTCCCTCTGCCCCGGAACAGGAAGTAACCTGTTCCGGGGGCAGAGGGAGCAGGAAACCAGCAGAGCCGACAGGTGCACCGCTGCTCTCTGCACCCTCCAGCAGCATGCACCCGGGGCGGACCGCCCCCCCACCCTTCCTACTCCACTGGTATTCAAGTACTTATAGTTCTGATTCCCAAATTACATTCCCTAAGAAAAGAATGACTAGAAGTTCCAGCATGCACTGGGGTAAACCCAGTCCTGGATCAACCCTGTCTTGCGAATCTGGATCTAGTTGGCAGCCTTATTCTAAAACAGTGTTTCCCAAGTCCGGTCCTGGAGTATCCCTTGCCAGTCAGGTTTTCAGGATATCCACAATGAATATGCATGAAGAGATTTGTATATAATGGAGGCAGTGTATGCAAATCAAGTCCATGCATATTCACTGTGGATATCTTGAAAATCTGACTGGTATGGGGTAGTACAGGACTGGATTTGGAAAACAGTGCTCTAAAATACATGAGGCATGTACGTCCTTTCTAAATTCTGCTCCATGTGTCCTTGAAACAGTAAGGTACCTGAATTTTAGTCATTCATTGCATCTCTTTACAGACCTAGTTTTTTACAAACGTGTTCGGTGCTGTGTGGTGCGGCTGTCCAGTAAGCCTAGCTCCAGAAGGGAAGTTTTAGGCCCGGTTTGATTTTTGTAATAATTTCATATGGCTGAAGCAGCACTTTTTAATACTAAAATGCATTGGCCATAAGTCCTAAACAAATGGGTCTCACCCAAACATTTCCTATAACTGTGCATTTGGCAACACTACTATTTAGAATTTGAAATGCTACAAACAGAAAAATAAAATGTTTTCCAGTGTCAGCTTGTGTGTTACTGAAGATGCTGCTGATAGCTTCCCAGTGACTGAGTGAGAAGGAGTCGGTCGGATGTGTATACATAGGGCACGTTTTAAAGGCTGGCCTTATGTCCCCGCCCCTCTATTAAGGATAGCCTTATGTTCCCGGACCCCGCCCCTCCTCCCTCCCCCTCCCTCCCTGGCCTGAACAGAAATTAAGTTCCAAATAAGTATGATCCATTGAGGTAGAAAGCCAGTTTGTAATACACTAAAAATCTGGCCAAGTATGGTCCTCTCCAGTCCCCACCGCCAGCCTTCCCCTTCCTGTCAGAATACTCTCCTGGGTTCCGACCTTAAATGACTTTGGCAGTGGAGAAGCTGAGGGGAGGGGCTGACTGTTATTTTCAGGAAATCACAGCCAAGTAGTTGTGCTACCAGGAAGCAGGAACTTCGGGAAGGGAGGGGAAGGAAGAAGCTCCAGCCAGAGAGGGAGAGGTTCGGAATCGGACAGTTTTTTTTAAAATGTATATAAATAGAAACGTTTGATGGTAAGTAATCATTACCCAGGGGAATATAGCTTAGGCGGTGTTGAGGGGGCTGGAAATGTATATTCATTTGAAATCTGAGATCCAAACAGGAACCAGTAGTTGCTGTTACATCATTTTTAAAAAAGAAAATCACAACATCAAATCTGAAGATGAGTTTCCGGAACAAGGAACATTCAAGAGCTGAAGTTTGGATCTGAATGCAGGAGATGAAAGGAGCCAGGGGATAGAGGAAAAAGGATTTGATTACAGAACAAGCAAAAACTGATTCCCGGAACACAGTTGCCCTCTCTCCAAACCCCCCCCCCCCCCCCCCCCCCCAAGAAACCCAAAGAAAATGAGAGAGACTGCCTTCTGTTTGCATCGAGGCTGGAACTTGATTTATGAAATGAATTTAATTCACAATTTAACGGTGCTGTACAGCAAACTAGTTATTGGTTTAGTAGTGACATGCCTTAGGAACTAGAATTTTGGGGGCTTTTCCTCATTTAGTAAGTCATGTAGGAGATGTGGTCACGAAGGGAGGTCCATAGACAAACCTGTTCTATCAGCTTGCAGGAGGCTGGGTTTCCTACTGGGCTCTTTGTGACTCTTGGCAAGTCACTTAACCCTCCATTGCGCCGGGTACAAATATAAGTATCTGTATAGTACTATGTAAACCGTTTTGAAAGCAGTTGCAAAAACCACAGAAAGGCGTATATCAAGGCCCATTCCCTTTCCCCCTTCCACAAGCAGAAGCCAAATGTGTAATAGTCAAGCAATGTATGGACCAAATGAAGTACACCAGTTATTCTTTTTTACTTCCAATAATTCTGCCTATATAATAGTCAAGAAGAGCAATGGGGATAAATAGTCTTGGCTATGCTTTCCCTGTAATACTTTGTTGTATTTGTTCTTGTTACTATTATACATTTGTAACCTGAATTCACTCTATATTTCTGTATTTACTATAATACTCAAAATATAAAAAAAACAAAAGAAGGGCAATGGGGGGACCCTAAGCACATCCTTACTGTGCTTATTGGGCAGAGGCGGACTGACAAATGTAATAGGGCAATGCCTGTGGGCCCCACTCTCCCCTAGCCTGTATCTGGTTTAATCACTTCTAATTCCATGACCCTTATTGTCAGGGGACCAGATCATTGTCAGTCCATCCCAGGCTATTGGGTAATCTGGCTCTGGCATTGGCACTTTGGTCACTACAAGCCAACAGTCAAATCAACTGTTGACAGCAGGGTAAGGAGGAAACATTTTTGCCGTGGTTGATTTGTCCTAGGTCTATCTGCAATTGGAAGTAAATGAAGAACTGGTAGATATGCAAACATTCATCATTAGAAAGGAGCACTGTATATTATGTACTCACAATTCAGAGTGACTACTGCACTGAAAATATTTCAGAAGTCATTGAGACAGTATCCCTAAATTAGTTTTGACTCCTTGTTTTGACTCCCTAAATTAGGTTTGCCCCCTAGTTTTAACTCCCTAAAATAGTTTTGACTCCCTAAATTAGTTTTGACTCCTATTTTTGACTCCCTAAATGTTTTGACCCCTAGTCCACCTCCCCATGTCCACCGCAGACACTGTGTCCCCGATATCTCTGCTCCATACATCCGCTAACTGTTGTAAATGTAGGGCCTTCCTATTATCCCGTATTATTTGATGCCATTGGGACAACTTATTTAAGGTATGTGGTCTAGCTTCCCAAAAACTACTGGTGCCCCCTGTTTTCGCTCAAGAGACAACACATAATCTCTCGCTTGTAAAAATGCAAAAAATTGGGAGCTTGGGATATTCCAGGCGCGCTTGATCTGGTCAAACGTTGGGAATGTTTGCCCTCCCACTTGATGGAAATCCCCTATGTATTCACACCCTCTCCGTCGCCATTCACGAAAAACCGAGGACCCCAAACCGGTCGGAAATGTCTTGTTACCTAGCAATGTCATAAAGGGGCCTCCTCCTCCCTCTCCTCCCAGCTCTCTCCACCACTTCCAAGCCTTCCGCAATGCCATCAGGTACGGATTTGTCCTTGCCTCCCCTGATCTGTCAATATGCGCCAAGTCCATGAACGCAAAAGGGTCCGTTGGGTAGCACCAGCTCTGCCAGAAATCAGCCAGAGAGAAAGTCTCCGCCCCCATATACAGTTCATGGAGCCAGCGCAACAACGCTGCCACGTTATATGCCTGAACATCAGGTAGTCGAAGACCCCCTCTTCCTCTTTCCAGCGTTAACTTGACAAATGATATTCTCAGCTGCTTCGCGTGCCAGATAAAAGACGTAATTATAATTTGATACTTTCCTTCCTCCTTCTTACTAATCCACAACGGCACCATCTGAAGCGGATATAACATTTTAGGGAGCAATACCATTTTCGCTAAGAACACTCGCCCCATAAAACTAATTGGTAAGTCTTTCCATTTCCAACATAATTTCTTAATGGCTTCCAGCCTATCCACCACATTCTTCTGGTACACCCATGCTGTGCTCGCATTTAAATACACTCCCAGATACTTAATCCCTTCCTTGGCCCATACCAAGGGAAAACTCGACGTCTTCTCGCAGGCACAGGGATTACTGATTGGCAAAGCTTCAGATTTCCCAAAATTAATGCTCAAACCTGCAAACGCTCCAAACTCCTTAATACTTTCCATTACTCGAAATATGCCTACCGACGCCTGATCAATAAATAATAACATATCGTCAGCAAACATGTTTATGCGGTACTCCTTTCCTCCCACTTGCACTCCCCGTCAGGTTCGGCTCTTGCCTTATTTTTGCCGCCAACGGCTCAAGAGTAAGAATGAACAAAAGAGGCGACAATGGGCACCCTTGTCTAGTGCCGCTGCCCAAACGCACTATCGGGGTTAGCATATCATTTATCAATATCTGAGCTGTTGGGTTGCTATACAATACCCGGACCCACTCATGGAATTCACCTGTAATCCCATATTTTTGAAGCACCCAGAACAAGTAATTCCAAATTACTTTGTCGAAAGCTTTTTCGGCATCTAAGCTTGCCAGAATTTATCACCAGCTTCCTTTCTTCCCTCCATCAACATTCGACTAACCTTCAAGATATTGGCAGAAGCGTACCGGCCCTTCACAAAGCCCACCTGATCTCTATGAACCAGATGCGGCATCACCTCTCCCAGTCTAGCTGCCAGTACAGCCGCCATGATCTTAATATCCTGGTTTAACAATGATATGGGACGGTAGGAGCTCACCAACTCTGTATCCTTACCCGGTTTAGGTAACACTGTGATGTATGTTTTTAGTGATTTCCGGAAGTTTAGGTGGTTATACGTTGTTTTCACGGCTTTTGGTAGTGCGTTCCATAGTTGTGTGCTTATGTAGGAAAAGCTGGATGCATAAGTTGATTTGTATTTGAGTCCTTTGCAGCTTGGGTAGTGGAGGTTTAGATATGTTCGTGTTGATCTGGTTGTATTTCTGATTGATAGGTCGATGAGGTCTGTCATATATCCCGGGGCTTTGCCGTAGATAATCTTATGAACCAGGGTGCAGATTTTGAAAGCAATACGTTCTTTGATTGGGAGCCAGTGCAATTTTTTACGGAGGGGCTTGGCACTTTCGAATCGCGTTTTTCCAAATATGAGCCTGGCTGCTGTGTTTTGAGCGGTCTGAAGTTTCTTTATGAGATGTTCTTTGCATCCCGCATAAATTCCATTACAGTAATCTAGGTGTCTTAGTACCATTGATTGTATCAGTTTCCAGAATGTTTCCCTTGGGAAGAATGGTTTCACGCGTTTGAGTTTCCACATTGAGTGGAACATTTTCTTAGTTGTGGATTTCACTTGGCTCTCTAGTATTAGGTTGGGGTCGATTTGTAATGCCGAGGAGTTTCAGGCTATCTGAGATGGGGAGGGTGTAGTCTGGGGTGTTTATGGGGTTCACGTTGTGTTGGGATGAGAGGATGAGGCAGTGTGTTTTTTTCTGTATTGAGTTTTAGTCGAAATGCATTTGCCCATGAGTCCATGATGTTCAAGCCGAGCTTATTTTTGTTGGTGATTTTCTGTCGGATCGTGTTTGTAAGGAATGTATATTGTGATATCGTCCGCATAGATGAAAGGGTTAAGACCTTGGTCGGATAAGGACTTGGCTAGTGGGGTCATCATTAGGTTGAAGAGGATTGGTGATAGTGGTGATCCTTGCGGTACTCCGCAGTCTGCTTTCCACGGTGATGATATGTTTGAATTTGATTTCACTTGGTAAGTTCTAGTGGTTAGGAAACCCTTGATCCAACTGAGTGGATCAACAGTTACACGGTGATGTTATGGTAGAATAGGGTTTATGTGGAACAAACAAACATATTAGGGAATCATATAGAGGAAGAGTTATGTTATGTCCATTACAGTGACAGTGATTCCCAGATGCTGCCTGCCGCTTCCTGCCCCAGGGTAGGCAGTCAGTGTGTGTGAATCGCTGCTGCGGACCTGTTGAAGCAGGGGCGGCAGTAGATTGCGTGGGCAGTCACCAAAAGAAAAGTAAAAGAACTTCCCTGGCCCACCCATGACTAAGCAGTACATTACATTTGGGCTATTTTAATCTCCAGCAGTGGCGGGCCCCGAGATTAACTGTGGGCAGCATGTGGTGCATGGCTTGACGCCCTTAACATAGTAACATAGTAGATGACGGCAGAAAAAGACCTGCATGGTCCATCCAGTCTGCCCAAGACAAACTCATATGTGTATACCTTACCTTGAATTTGTACCTGTCCTTTTCAGGGCACAGACCATATAAGTCTGCCCAGCAGTATTTCCCGCCTCCCAACCACCAGTCCCGCCTCCCATCACCGGCTCTGGTACAGACCGTATAAGTCTGCCCTCCCCTATCCTCACCTCCCAACCACCACCCCCTCTTCCCCCCAACTGCTCCGCCACCCAATTTCAGCTAAGCTTCTGAGGATCTATTCCTTCTGCACAGGATTCCTCTATGCATATCCCACGCATGTTTGAACTCCGTTACCGTTTTCATCTCCACCACCTCCCGCGGGAGGGCATTCCAAGCGTCCACCACCCTCTCCGTGAAAAAATACTTCCTGATATCTTTCCTGAGTCTGCCCCCCTTCAATCTCATTTCATGTCCTCTCGTTCTAACCGCCTTCCCATCTCCGGAAAAGATTCATTTGCGGATTAATACCTTTCAAATATTTGAACGTCTGTATCATATCACCCCTGTTCCTCCTTTCCTCCAGGGTGTACATGTTCAGGTCAGCAAGCCTCTCTTCATACGTCTTGGAACGTAAATCCCATACCATCCTCGTAGCTTTTCTTTGCACCGCTTCCATTTTTTTAAACATCCTTCGCAAGATACGGCCTCCAAAACTGAACACAATACTCCAGGTGGGGCCTCACCAACGTCTTATACAGGGGCATTAAAACCTCCTTTCTTCTGCTGGTCACTCCTCTCTCTATACAGCCTAGCAATCTTCTAGCTACTGCCACCGCCTTGTCGCACTGTTTCGTCGCCTTCAGGTCCTCAGATACTATCACCCCAAGATCCCGCTCCCCGTCCGTGCCTATCAGACTCTCCCTGCCTAACACATACGTCTCCCTTGGATTTCTACTCCCTAAGTGCATTACTTTGCATTTCTTCGCATTGAATTTTAATTGCCAAACGTTAGACCATTCTTCTAGCTTCTTCAGATCTTTTTTCATGTTTTCCACACCCTCCGGGGTGTCCACTCTGTTGGAAATCTTGGTGTCATCCGCAAAAAGGCAAACTTTACCTTGTAACCCTTCGGCAATGTCACTCACAAATATATTGAACAGAATGGGCCCCAGCACCGATCGCTGAGGCACTCCACTACTCACCTTTCCCTCCTCCGAGCGAACTCCATTCACCACCACCCTCTGGCGTCTGTCTGTCAACCAGTTCCTAATCCAGTTCACCACTTCGGGTCCTATCTTCAGCCCTTCTAGTTTATTCAAGAGCCTCCTGTGGGGAACCGTGTTGAAAGCCTTGCTGAAATCTAAGTAGATGACGTCCATAGCACGTCCTTGATTTAATTCTCCTGTCACCCAGTCAAAGAATTCAATGAGATTTGTTTGGCACGATTTCCCTTTGGTGAAACCATGTTGTCTCGGATCTTGCAACTTATTGGCTTCCAGGAAATTCACTATCCTTTCCTTCAGCATGGCTTCCATTACTTTTCCAATAACCGAAGTGAGGCTTACCGGCCTGTAGTTTCCAGCTTCTTCCCTATCCCCACTTTTGTTAAGAAGTATCAACTCCGAACTGCCCCCGCAGCACCCCTGTGAGTTCACCATAGTGCACCAGGGTGCTGCGATGCACAGTTTGGGAAATGCTGCCATAAGCTGAACTTCTTAAAGATAGGACTGGTATTTATGCAGCCCAATTTAAGTGGTTATCTTATGCAGTTAAGGGCTGAATATTGGCATTTAACCACATAAGTGCCAACTCTTCCACCGGAACGCTCACAAGCTAGCCGGCTTCGACGCAGGTACTAACCGTGAATATTTTGCAGTACTAACCAGTTAAGTGCTGCTGAATATTGGCAGTTAGCCTCTCCTGCCCGCTTGAAAGAGGTGAAATACACACCTATAATTTAAGCACAAGCCATATCACTTGTGTAAGTGCTCAGGCCTAAATGCCAGAGCTACAAGTCTAACATGGAGTTGTGTAAGTGTGAGTCTTGCCCACAGTCTGCTCATATGCCTCCAATGTGTACGCCTACTAGAGAATGGCATGGGGACGGGGACCCGCGGTAACCACGGGGATGGGGACAGGGTCAGAGTTTGCAGGGATGAGACAGGGACAGATTCCACGGGGATGGGGACAAACTTTGTCCCCTTGTCATTTTCTACTTCCATATCATCATGCTGGTCAATCCATAGACTGGTGGGTTGTGTCCATCTACCAGCAGGTGGAGATAGAGAGCAATCCTTTTGCCTCCCTATATATGTGCTGCCGGAAACTCCTCCAGTATGTTCTCTATCTCAGCAGGTGGTGGTCACACACAGCAGCAGCTCTGGCTAGGTCTCCAAGCCTAATTTTTAGGTTTTGTTGAGTACCTGGGGTTGAGGGCTCTTCTTGAGCAAGTGCAAACCTGGTGGCGCCAGGTCCCTCCTTTTCTCCCCCCTCCCGCTGGCTCCGTTAAAAAAAAAAAAAAATTTTTTGGGACGTCCTTAAGGGCGTTTATTTCGACGTTTATTTAAACGTTTATTGCAGCTACTCACTGGGACACCAGGTCGTTACAGCTCGGAGCGAGAAGCAGGTAATTTTTACCTTTTTATAGCGGGCAGGGGGTTCCCCGATCGATCTCCACGTGGCCTATGGCGTCGGAGGGCGAGGGCGCGAAGAATCGCTCCCCGGACCGCGTGTGCGCTTCTAGCGGGGATGCGGGGGTCTTAAAGTCTGATTCGCCCTTGTTGGGTGTCAGTTCGGAGGCCGGTCAGTGTCCCGGGTCTTCCTCCGGTGCGGCGTTTTTTTCCCGCCATAAATGCCCATCCCCCACTGCTCGCCTCCGCCATCTTGGCCGGCCACTCTGCTCGGACGGCTTCTTCTTGGGCCGCCCTTGAGCTGGGAGACGTTAATGCCATGGCCCCCCTTGATTTGGGCGACGGCAAAAAAGTGGCTAAAGTTAAGCGCCATTCTTCCCGCGCGGTTCCTTCGCGGAGTGTCGCACCGGACGCCATCTTGGATGCGGAGCATGTTTCTCCCCCGCTCTTGCGAGCGCCGGTTGAGGGTGCGTCTAGGGCTGTGGCCCAGGCTGCTGAAGTGCACAGTCTGGGGGGTTTCTCCCCCGAGTTTATTTTGCTGCTGCATCAGGCCTTCCTTATGCAAAACGCTGCCCCTTCTCCCTTGTCCGATAAAGGGGTTGAGGCCCCCGGAAGTAAACGCCCTCGGGTGGATTCCCAGGCCTTAGAGGACTCTGTTTTCTCTGATGTAGATGAGGGCAGCGTATCTGAGTTCTCCCAACGGTCCTTTGGGGATTCCTTGGAGGAGACGGATTCCCGCTCGGATGGAGCGGATGACCCCTCTGCAGCGCGGATCTTTCGCTCAGAGGATTTGCCCAACCTGTTAGTGCAGGCCATGAGCCCTGGAATCGGGCTTGGCTTATTTGGCAGACTTATTGTATGATGTCTTGAGAGCCTCGGCTAAAGGTATGGCTTAGACAGTCTCTGCGCGGCGCTGGCTTTGGCTGAAACATTGGTCTGCGGACCACGCCTCTAAGTCCCGCCTGGCTAAGTTGCCTTTTAAAGGCAAGCTGCTCTTTGGGGTCGAGCTGGACAAAATTGTGACCGATCTCGGCATGTCTAAGGGCAAGAGGTTACCAGAGGTCAGGGCTCGGGCCAGTGCTCGCCCCGGTATCTCCAGAGGACGGTTTCAGGAAGCCTGTCGGTACCGCCCGGGCAAGTCGGGCTCCTCTGCCCCCTCTTCTTTCAAGAGGAACTTCTCCCCCAAGCAGCATTCCTTTCGTAGAGACCGCCGTCCCGGAGGTGCGCCCTCCGGTCCTCCCCCAGGGTCTCGTACCCAATGACGGGGTCCTGGTCCATGGCCCAGTGCAGATTGGAGGACGCCTGTCCTCGTTTCTGGGCGAGTGGACCAGGGTAACTTCAGACGCTTGGGTGCTGGAAGTCATCAGAGACGGCTACAAGCTAGAGTTCTGCCGACCCTTAAGAGACGGGTTTGTACTCTCTCCCTGCAAGTCTCCGGTCAAAGCTGTGGCAGTGCAGCAGACCTTGGACAATCTGATCCGCCTGGGTGCGGTCGTTCCGGTGCCAGAAAGTCAGCTTGGCAAGGGACGTTACTCCATTTACTTTGTGGTACCAAAGAAAGGAGGTTCTGTACGGCCTATCCTCGACCTCAAAGGGGTCAATCGGGCCTTGAAAGTTCGGCACTTTCGCATGGAGACTCTCCGCTCTGTTATAGCGGCAGTGAAGGCAGGGGAGTTCCTGGCATCCTTGGCCATCAAGGAAGCGTACTTGCATATTCCCATCTGGCCTCCTCATCAACGCTTTCTGCATTTTGCAGTCCTGGGCCGACACTTCCAGTTCAGAGCCCTCCCGTTCGGGTTGGCTACTGCTCCGCGGACCTTCTCCAAAGTAATGGTGGTCATCGCGGCCTTCCTGCGAAAGGAAGGAGTACAAGTCCATCCTTATCTGGACGACTGGTTGATCCGAGCCCCCTCTTATGCAGAGTGTGGCAAAGCTGTGGACCGGGTGATTGCTCTTTTGAGCTCCCTGGGGTGGATCATCAACTGGGAGAAAAGCCAGCTGCGCCCGACTCAGTCCCTGGAGTATCTGGGAGTTCGATTCGACACCCAAGTGGGCAGAGTGTTCCTGCCGGACAATCGGATTGTCAAACTTCAGGCTCAGGTGGACTAGTTCCTAGTAGCCTCTCCGCTTCGGGCTTGGGACTATGTGCAGCTGTTGGGTTCTATGACGGCCACGATGGAAGTAGTGCCCTGGGCCAGGGCTCATATGAGACCACTACAACACTCTCTGCTGCAGCGCTGGACTCCGGTGTCGGAGGATTATGCTGTGCGCCTTCCCTTGGACCCAGCAGTGCGCAAGGCGCTGAGCTGGTGGCTGAAGACAGACAAGTTGTCTGCAGGGATGCCTCTTGTGACCCCGGAGTGGATTGTCGTCACGACGGACGCCTCTTTGACGGGCTGGGGAGCCCACTGCTTGGGAAGGACAGCGCAGGGGCTCTGGTCTCCTGCAGAGGCAAAGTGGTCTATCAACCTCCTGGAACTTAGAGCCATTCGGTTGGCGCTTTTGGAGTTCCTGTCGGACAATGCCATGGCTGTGGCCTATGTCAACCGCCAGGGAGGTACCAAGAGCGCCCCTCTAGCCAAGGAAGCCATGAATCTATGCCAGTGGGCGGAAGCGAACCTGGAACAGCTGTCAGCGGCCCACATTGCCGGAGTCATGAATGTCAAGGCGGACTTTCTCAGTCGCCATACCTTGGATCCCGGAGAGTGGCAGTTATCGGCTCAGGTGTTATTGGACATCACGAAGCGCTGGGGCCAGCTGAGCCTAGATCTGATGGCGTCATCGGCCAATTGCCAAGTGCCGCGCTTTTTCAGCAGAGGACGGGACCCTCGATCTCTGGGAGTAGATACTCTTCTCCAACAGTGGCCGACACAGGAGCTTCTCTATGTGTTCCCGCCCTGGCCCATGTTGGGCAGGGTACTAGATCGGGTGGCAAAGCATCCGGGCCGAATAATCCTGGTGGGTCCGGACTGGCCCAGACGTCCCTGGTATGCGGACTTGATCAGGCTCTCTGTGGACGACCCTCTGCGGCTGCCAGTGGAGCAGGGCCTGTTGCATCAGGGTCCCGTGGTGATGGAGGATCCCTCCCCCTTTGGTCTTACGGCCTGGCTATTAAGCGGCAGCGTCTGAGGAAGAAGGGCTTCTCAGACAAGGTCATCGCCACTATGCTGAGAGCGAGGAAGCGCTCTACTTCTACTGCTTACGCCAGGGTTTGGCGTACCTTTGCAGCGTGGTGTGAAGCAGGCTCACTTTCTCCCTTCACTGCTCCAATTTCTTCAGTGCTGGCATTCCTGCAAGAAGGTCTGAAGAAAGGCCTGTCACTCAGTTCCCTTAAAGTCCAGGTAGCGGCTCTGGCTTGCTTCAGGGGCCGCCTGAAGGGTGCTTCCCTGGCTTCGCAGCCAGATGTGGTACGTTTTCTCAACGGAGTTAATCACCTGCGCCCTCCTCTGCACTCAGTGGTGCCTGCGTGGAATCTCAACCTGGTACTAAGAGCCTTGCAGAAGCCGCCTTTTGAACCCTTATCGAGGGCATCTCTGAAAGACCTGACGTTGAAAGCAGTCTTTTGGTGGCTATCACTTCAGCCAGAAGAGTTTCCGAGCTCCAGGCGCTATCATGTCGGGAACCCTTCCTGCACTTCACTGAGGCAGGAGTGTCTATTCGCACGGTGCCTTCCTTCCTGCCCAAGATTGTTTCTCGCTTCCATGTGAATCAGCAGCTTTGCCTACCCGCTTTTCGTAGGGAGGACTATCCAGAGGAGTACTCTGCTCTTAAATATCTAGATGTGAGACGAGCCATCATCAGATACTTGGAAGTAACCAATGATTTCCGGAAGTCGGATCATCTGCTTGTGCTGTTCGCAGGTCCTCGTAAGGGTCTGCAGGCATCCAAGCCTACAGTGGCACGATGGGTCAAGGAAACCATTGCAGCAGCTTATGTGGCCGCGGGGAAGATGCCGCCTGTCCAGTGAAGGCTCACTCCACTAGAGCACAGGCGGCCTCGATGGCAGAGGCCGGGTCCGTCTCCTTGGAAGAGATTTGCAAGGCGGCAACTTGGGCATTGGCTCATACCTTCTCCAGGCATTACCGCTTGACTGTGGCTGCTCGGGCGGAGGCCCGGTTTGGAGCTTCAGTGTTGCGGTCAGGGATTTCTATGTCCCGCCCTGGGTGAGTACTGCTTTGGTACATCCACCAGTCTATGGATTGATCAGCATGATGATATGGAAGGTAAAATTATGTATCATACCTGATAATTTTCTCTCCATTAATCATAGCTGATCAATCCATAGCCCCTCCCAGATATCTGTACTGTTTTTATTCTGGTTGCATTTCAGGTTCAAGTTTAGTCTTCAGTTCCTGTTCAGGAGGACTTCGTGTTCAAGTTTTTCAATTGGATTCTTCAGGAGTTGAGACGATTTTGTGTTACAGTGAGCTGCTGCATTCCTCTCCCCTCCGGTTTTCGGGGCTGGATTGAGACCTAAATTCTGCCGGCGCTCCCTCCCGCTTCGTGCAGCTGTAGGGCAGCTTTGTACCCCTCCCCGCTTCGGCGGTGTTGGGGTCAGTCAGCTCCTCCCGCGGTTGCGGTTGCAGGATAAGCCAGATCCCCCCGCATCGGGGGTGTGGTGTCCCTCCCCTGCTCTGCAGGGATGAGCTGGACGGATTCCCCTCCCCACTTGTGTGGGGATGAGCTGGGTTAATTCCCCTCCCCCGTTTCGGGCGGTGGTGAGCTGGGCAGAGTGTCCCTTTGTGGGTGTAATTCTCTAAGTGCTGAGTCCTGCGGATGGAGCTTTGATATCGACATACTGAGGAGTTTCCGGCAGCACATGACCACATATAGGGAGGCAAAAGGATTGCTCTCTATCTCCATCTGCTGGTAGATGCACACAACCCACCAGTCTATGGATTGATCAGCTATGATTAATGGAAAGAAAATTATCAGGTATGATACATAATTTTACCTTCCTTATATACAGAGACATTCAGAAGCTACACTGATAGCTCCAGAATGAACACATCTTAACTGTCTGGCTCTACCTCTTATAGTGAAGGGACTGAGGGGCAGATGATTAGAATTAAACACAGGCACTAGAGGCCATTAGCGCCAGACTAGCACCTGTGTTTGCTCCGCCCCAAGATCAGAGCCAAGGAGCGTAAGAAACAATGAGCTTGCTAGCTCTGACTGCTAATTGCATGCAAATGCAGGCCAAAGAGGTCTCCAGCATTCCTCCCAGATGATCAGCGGGCAGCACACCAAACAGGGGTGCTGCTTCCGCGGCAAATCCTACTCCAGCTCAGAGCTGGTGTTAGGGTTCGCTGAACAACTGGGAGGAATGGGGGTGACTGGCAAACCTTAGCCCCAGTGGTCCAGTGGACCCCCAGGTCCATCATCCCCCAAGCATGTAACCCTCCCCCTGCCAAACTGAAAATACCCTGGAGGTCCAGTGGGACCCTTGACAACCCTCCTCCCAACACTAGCCCTGGTGGTATATGGTGGGGTCCCCCCTCGCTCCTCAAACCCCTCCCCTCATACCTTAGAATAGAGGTAAGAGGGACTAGCACTCCCTCCCTCCTATGGGTGCTACCTCAAAATAGCAGCGCCTTGCCCTGCTTGGTGCATCCAAGGATGCACTGGGCAGGCTTTACTTCCATATAAGGGAGTTTTGAGATTGTGCCCGGAGGGAGGGAGGGAGTGCTAGTCCCTCTCGCTTCCATTCTAGGGTATGAGGGGAGGGGGTTGGGTTCAGGGAGGGAGGGGGGATCCTACCATTAGACCACCAGGGCAAGTGTTGGGAGGTGGGGCTGTTTAGGGTCCCACCGGACTACCAGGTATTTTCAGTGTTTGGGGGGATGCTTTATGTTGGAGGGGTGGGGGCATCTGGAAGTCCACTGGACCTCCAGGCCCTTGAGTTTGAGGGCTTGAGGTTTGACAGGTCTGGGCTTTTTTTTTGTTTTGGACAGCCCGGACCTGTCAAAACTTCTGTGGGAGGATTGTGCCTTACTGCCTCGAGCACATGCCCAGGCACAATCCTTCCACGCTCCCCCCCCCCCCCCCCCCCCCCCCCCCCCCCCCCCCCCGATGATCAACACTAATAATGCACCTAAATTTGCATGTTATTAGCGTTGATCATTGAGGAATTAATTTCCCGCGTTGTTCCAGTGTTATTTTTATTGCGCTGTTTTGCGAGGCATTGATCATCTGAGCTTGAGAGAGTACACTGTGTGCAGAACTTACCGTGTGAACAGAACCTGTACTTCATTACACCTTTTGTCAACACAATTACCATCACAGTTCAGAATGAGTCACACACACACAGAGTCTATAATTTCAGGATTAATCAGACTGCAGCTTCTTAGTTTAGCAGCAGTCATAAAAACCCAGCCTCTGAATGCAGAGTCATACTGCCAGTCACCCTCTTACAGAGTTATGCCTCACAATGACTGTGATTTTCATCATAGAATCTGGGCGTCTCATTTAGACAGGCAGCACCTAGTGACCTACTGGCCCTGATTATTACTGGAGCAGTATGGAAGATAAACAGGATGTCTGGGGGCCGGTGACTTGTGGAAAACCAGGAGAGGAAAAAAGAAATGGGAAAATCTGAATATAAGAAAACAACACCATGAAAGTGATGTGGAACTGAATTCACTCTGACCAGCTTCTAAACAAAGCAGATTTATTGTGATTGGGTTTTGTCAGTATGAAGCCCTGGAGACAGGTTCCTTCTCACAAACTGATACTGTCCTGAGTGTGCCCCAGAGAGAGATTTCATCTCACACACCCGCATACTTTACAGACAGGGAAGGACTGTGTTTTTAGATAACAGTTGAAAGTACAGCACCCTATTTTTTTTTTTTAAATAATCGAGGGGAGCTGGAAGATGCTTATATTGTCTGATTACACTAACAGCTGGCTGATCTATGTGATTTAACCAAGTTCCCTCTTACCACTTTCCAGCTTCACAGAGAACTGAGCTGTCTTTCAGCCATTTGTCATCTTTCTTATATCGTTAGTGTGATTTTTGCATGTACAGATTTATATCTTTCTGTCTTTAATGATCTTTGCTATTGTTTGTTTCATATTTTCTTATTTTATATAATTCCAGTGTGTTTTTTTCCTACAACCCTCATCACGTACACCAAAGCTTCCAAGTTACATAGGTCCTTGATTTCAGCCAACCTCGTACTGGTGCATTATAGGACTTGCAGCACCAATTTCTATGGATAGCAGCAGGGACTACAAATACCACACTGCTTTGGGATGTAAGTTTAATGCCACGGCTGGCCAAAAACTCCTCCTGGAACTAGGTAACTTGGCGGCTCTGTTACATTGCGCACTCTTGCCATTTGGGATCCCCTGTGCTTATCCCATGTTTTTTTTTAATTCTGTCACAGTGTTTTGGCCCCATTACCTCCTACAGAAGAGCATTCCAGGCATCTACAACCTTTCCATGATAATGTATTTCCTGATGTTGCTTTTATGTTTTCCTCTTCGCAATTTCATTTCATGTCCTCTAGTTCTATAGCCTCCCCGCTTTTGGAGAAGATTTGTTTGTTCATGAATATATTTGAAGTATTTAAATGTCTGTATCATATCTCCTCTTTTCTGGAATATGAATATTCTAGTTTCTTCTCATACATCTCTGATGTAGACTTCATACTATTTTGATTGCTTTCCTCAGAACGGCTTGGAGGGGTTTTATGTCCTTGGCAAGATACAGTCTCTAAAACAGAACACAGTACTACAAATGTGGTTTCAGCAACAACTTGTCCAGGAGCGTTATCTCCTCCTTTCTGCTGGTTATGCTCATCTCTATGCAGCCAACCATCCTTCTGACCTTGGCTACTTCCTTATTACAGTATTTCATCACATTGAGATTCTCAGACACTATCACTTCAGGTCTGTTTTCTGGTCTGTGCATATCAGCTTCTCTCCTCCTATCGCTTATAGCTTCTTTGAATTCTGCACCACAAATATATCACTCTGTTTCTCCACTTTGATTTTTAACTGCCGCATATTAGCCCAAGCTTCAAAATTTTGTAGATCATTTCTCATGCTTTTCACTGCCTCTAGGGTATACACTCTATTAAAAATCTTCATATTATCCACAAAAATATATATTTTTCCTTTTTGGCAATATTGTTTACAGAGATATTGAACAGAATTGACCCCAGGACAGATCCCTAAGGCACTCCCTTACTCTCCTTTCTTCTGAGCAAATTCCATTTACCATCACCCTCGGTTGACTGTCCACCACATTCTGTTTGCTTGTCAGTCATTTAATTTCTGAAGCTGTTCACCACCTTGGATCCCATCCTCAAGCTGCTCTGTTTATTCTTGAGCATCCTATGAGGAACAGTATCAAATTTCAACTTTAAGTTTATTAAAATGTTCTATCGTGCCCATAGGAAAGTATCAAAGGCTTTGCTGAAATCTAAGCAGACCACATCCAGTGCATGCCCTTGATTCAGTTCTTTTGTCACTACTCAATCAGATTCATGTGGTACGGTCTGCCTTTGGTAAAACCATGTTGTGTTGGATTTTGCAACCCATTTGGATTATAGAAAGTTAATTATCATTCAAAAATATCCTTTCCTTCAGCTGTATCTCCATTACTTTTCCCAGTACGAGGCAAGACTTATCAGCCTATAGTTTCCCACCTTTTTTCTGTTACTGACGGGGTGCCTCCAGGACCAGGTTTGGGAACTGCTGCTTTACATCTTTAGCTATTTATTTCTTCTGCTTGTGCTGTTTTCCAGTCTGATCTTTTTCTTTGTGTTTTCAGCCATATGTGGTATGCAGGAAGTGAAGTAATCAAACACAGAAGGGTGGGATAGCAGAGACTGTGGTGAGCAAACAGCTCATGTCCTCTACAGAGAAAGTCTTGTGACAGGAGAAGATTGATGGTGGTGGGGGAAGGGACTTTTCTCCCCTACTCCTAGGTTAGATTCCCTTGCTCCCTTTAGGAAGTCTGAAAGGAGCCTGAGGGATGGACTTTAGAAATGTTTCCTGACAAGTGTAATGAATAATAGGTAATGAAAAACAGAGGAGGGTTTTTACACATGTTGTTAACTCCTTATCTCTTGCAAGCCTGGTTGACAGACTGCGCCTGGGGATAATTTGGTGAACTGAAAAGTGTGAAAGAGGGTATGAGGTTATCTTCATGGCAGATATACCAAGTCACAAGCATGAGGTGTGTAACACACATCTGGCCACGACTCCAGCTCACACGTATAACTGTGAGGCTCACGCATTGCTAGCCTTACCTACCCCTACTCCTACAGCCTGGCCCAGCATCTCTAATTTTCCTGGCTCCCAGTGGTTTCTCAAACTTTCTTGATGCCTCCAGTAGTGCTGAATAGATGCTGCTTCCACCCAATGCAGGGCCTTTATTCTGCCACCCCTGCCTCCAGAAACTGGAAGTAGTGTCAGAGGAGGCAGGAGCGGCAGAAGAAAGGCCCTGCGTTGGCTAGAAGCATCTATTCAGCACTACTGGCAGAGTCAAGCAAGCTCAGGAGACCATGGTAGCAGGCAAGTGGGAGATGCAGGCTGGGCTGCTGAAGAGTAGGTTAAGGAAAGAAAGAGAGTGTCGGGGGAGGAAAGATAAAGGGTGCCAGGATTGTGGTTGTGGGAGGGAGATGCCAGGATGCTGGGGGGGGGGGGGGGGGGGGGGGGGGGAGAGAAAGAGATGCCAGGATTATTATTATTTATTGCATTGAATCCCACATTCCCCCCCTATTTGCAGGCTCAATGTGGCTTACATAGGTTTGTTAACATTTTCATTTCAGGATATTAGATAGCAGTTAGTAATGTGTATGATGGGGAAGGGAAGAAGGAGATGTAGGGTAGCTGTAGAGTTGCGTGTTCATAATTGAGTGGGTTGGTGAGGTGACTTAGAGGCATATTTTCAGATGAAGGGAGAGGTGCTGGACCTCTAAAGGGAAGATGGAACAGGAACACTTGCTGGACCTCTGGAGAGGGAGGGGGCAGGAGGAAAGAGAGGAAGAGATGCTGGCCTGACAGGGGACAAGAGGGAGAGGGGGAGTGGGAGAGATGCTGGTATGTTGGGGGGGGGGCAGGCTTAGGGACACAGAAGAGTTATTTGATAGGGCAAGAACAGGGACACAGAGGGAGGAGATGCTCAACATGGCGGCAAGAAAGGGCAAGGGCACAGAAGTGATGCTGGGTAAGATGGATAGGGATACAGAGAGAAGATGGATGGTGGACATGGAGAGAAAAGAAGTACTAAATGGACAAGGAGTCCCTGGCAAGATAGCTAAGATAAGACAGAGGAAAGCAGAAACCAGAGACTGGGACCAACACGATGAGAAAAGTAAAATTACCAGACAACAAAGGTAGGAAACAAATTTTTATTTTCTATTTATTGATTAGAATATGTCAGTTTTTGGAATGCACATATGCTAGAGCTGGTTTAAGACATGGCAGGGGCTACCAAGAGAAATATCACTCATTGGCTTTAAATCTCCAGCATTGCGGTGGTAAATCGCCAGCATTGGGATGGGCCACCCTTGGCGTCTCTGTTATGGACTGTACATAGTAAACATAGTAGATGACGGCAGAAAAAGACCTGCACGGTCCATTCAGCCTGTCCAAGAAGATAAATTCATATGTGCTACTTTTTATTGTACTGTCCTCTTCAGTGCACAGACCCTATAAGTCTGCCCAGCACTATCCCGCCTCCCAACTACCAGTCCCGCCTCCCACCACCAGCTCTGGCACAGACCGTATAAGTCTGCCCAGCACTATCCCTGCCTCCCACCACCGGCTCTGGCACAGACCGTATAAGTCTGCCCAGCACTAGCCACGCCTCCCAACCACCAGCCCTAGAACAGACCGTATAAGTCTGCCCAGCACTAGCCCCGCCTCCCAACCACCAGCTCTGCCACCCATTCTAGGCTAAGCTCCTAGGAATGGAAGGGCCTGGAAGATTAATAGTGCCTAATACATGGGATGGTTATCCACAGACCAGTGAAGGAGTTGAGTTGTTGCTTATACCACATCAGCATTTCTGAACCTGAGGATCAGCATGTGAGACCAGATCACTGGTGGATATCCCATGAGGAAGATGTAGGGTATTGCTGACACAGTTTGCTGCTTTAGTTTAACTACTAGCATAAAGGCCTGTAGTAATATTACAGGAGAAAATGGTATTTATGTTCAGGGAAATCATGTAAATTGGGCTTTTTGTAACCAGCTTGTCTTCACCAGGTCCTGCAACCTCTTCCTTGACAAGATAAGAATGAGAGATCTAGAAAGCTGCAAAACTGTGTGTTAGTCTAAAGTTTCTCATCATCAAACAAGACAACCTGGGAACAGCCAGAGGCACTTTCAGTTGGATTACTCAGTCCTGAAGCACCCAAGGGTGCGACTGTAGGGTGTGTTAATACAGTCCTATTCAGGCACTGGGAAATATTTGTACTTTCTCAAGAGGAGGGCCAAAGACCAGATGAATAGCACTGAATGAGCTCTCCTGGGTGCATTGGGGCATCTGAGTGATTACTTCTTGGGTTCTTGCCTAAGAAGAGAGAGTTTTTTTGTGTGACTTCTGAACAATATTATTTCTTCAGTAAGGGAATATGTGTATCTGACTTGTAGAAAATACGCAGTAGAGCAAATGTCTATTAAACAGGAGTACTTAAACAGTGTTACACAACCTGAAGCTCTGGAAAGCATAGGTAGCCCCTGTTAAATCAGCAGTTCTGGCCATATTTGGCGAGAAGGAGTCTTGTTAGACTTTACAACTCCTTCTCGCCAGGGGCGCAGTAGATGCAACCGTTGCTAGAGTATTTTGGTTTTTTTGTTTCATGAATATCTTGGAGGTGTACCTGTAAACGTCAGATTCAGGTATTTTGGTTTTTTGTTTCATGAATATTTTGGAGGTGTACCTGTAAACGTCAGATTCAGGACCCCTGAGGAAGGCCTGTTGGCCGAAACACGGACCGTGTAGGGTCCTATTAAACTTTTCTGGCACTCTTACTCCCTTGTTTTGGTTTATCTTCCGCCTTTTTTGTGTTTTGTTTTGTTTTCACGGGAGATTTTGACTTCTTTTGTGTGCTCGCCAATATGATAGCTGTCATAGTCAACCACTCAAGCGCAAACTTCCTTTTAGCCAGTTTTTGAGAGTAAAGAAATTATGTTCGGACAACAAAGAATGCAGAAGACAGATGAACATAATGGCTAAGAGAAATATATAAAAGAAGGAATGCTTAGAACGTCACAACAACATAGACACGACCTTTCCGTACCAATACTGATATTAACATTAAAAAAGAGAATAAAATCATATGTACTTTATATTTTGACCACATGTTGTCTGATTTAATTAAGATATTTAGAAAATATTGGTCACTGGTCCAAAGTATACCACTTTTTTCTAATAAAGAATTGCTGATAGCATTTAAAAGAAATAAGAATCTAAAAGATTCTTTTGCACCGTCTGCTTTACCAGTACCCATAAAAGATGACCAAGTGTGGGGACATTACCATGTTTGAATTGTCCTTCTTTTGTTAATTTGAAAACAAAATTCTTTATCCATCCTAGAAAGGAGAGAGATATGAACTAAAACAATATTCAAACTGTAAGACCTCACAGGTAGTTTATGCAGTGATCTGTCCATACGGACTTGTATATATTGGAAAAACGATAAGGACATTTAACAAACGTATTGCGGAGCACAAAAGTGCTATAAAAGAAATATACCAGAAAAACCATTAGTAAAACATATGTATAGTTTTAAGCACTCTTTTGAAGAACTGAAGTTTCTTGTACTGTTAAAAATTAAAATATATTGGAGAGGAGGAGATGTTAACAGGCAATTATTGCAAGCAGAACAAAGATTGATATTTAAATTTAATACAGTTAAACCCTTTGGATTAAATCAAGAGAAGGATTATACAGTCTTTTTATAGTATACATATTTTATCACATTTTTACAAACACTTTTTGATACACATTTTTACAGTGACCTTTTTGATAGCCAGTGTTGATTTACATATTTAGCCATTTTAGTTTTATTTGTTGTTTCTTCATTTCTTTACATGAGTTCTAATTAGGATTGAATATTAGAATGTCACTGACAGGAAAGTGAAGTTCAGCTTGATAAGTATATTTCACTTGTGCTTGACACTACGCTGAACGTCATGATGCTGTTACTTTCATAAAATCGCATCTGTCTTAAATTAGTTTTTTTAATTGCTACTGAGATAAAAGAGTTTTCTGAAGGAATATTTTATATCATGCTACTAGGTTTTGGTTTTATTTAGATTAGAACTACTGATGGTTGGTAACCCTTGACCTAGTTGTGAGGCTTAAAAATTGCGGGACATTACACACGCGGTAACGCTGTAACACAGCACTAAGGAGCGTTGGATGCTGAGCAGTGAAACAAGCATAGTAAGTACTCGGTTTTATTTTATCTGATGTTGCAAAGCTCGTTCTTAATTTCTGTAACAGGACGGGTTAGTACTTCTGTTAGATTGTTGTTGTCTTTATGCAGATTTTCTGCTACCATATATTCAGTTATTAATGAGACATGATTATAGCTGTGGATTTGACTGTCTAGTACGCTAAGGAATCAATAAGAAGCAGGCAAGCTTGCCTGACGTGAAAGATAGTTTATTAGTTCAATACGAATACGCGTTATGGTCTGGCAGAGAGGGATCATACATTTAATGTCTAGACAAAGTGGGACTAGCAAATTTTTATTCAGACCCTTAACCATGATTAAACTTATACAGAACTGATCTGCTGTTATGTACTCAGTTATAAATGAGGCAATATCACAGTAGTGTGGATTATGACTATCGAGCATGCCAAGGAACTTACAAGGTGCAGGCAGGTTAGTATATAGATAATGAGAAATATAGTAGATTAAAATCAATAAGGTTTTTTGACCCGTTCACGAACTGGTAGATCATATTTAATGTTTAGACACAGTGGAATCAGCTATATTCTGACGCTGTTGTACATTCGAAGTATAGCGACTGTAGTTGCTTTCCTTGAATAATTCAATAAATAGAAGGGGAAACGTGTATCCTCATTTTTAGAGTGTGTGGTTAGTCTGTTTGGATGCTTCTATATTTTATATTTCTGATTCTTGTTTTAAACACAATTGGTCATTGTTAAAATACTTTTTCCTAGTGGAATTATAATATATTCCTTAATATTTTTCATTTTAGGATGTTTTTATATATATTTTTAAGGGGTGTATTTCAATAACCCCTTCTTTCTAGGTATGTATACACTATATTTGAAAGCATGTTCGCAATGATATTTGAGAAGCTCACAAAACGTTAAAGCAAGTGCATGTTACACTACACATTTTGCATGGATTTGAATATTCTATCCACCTCTCCATATATATGTTTTGATTTTCCACTTTCTATTTTATAATATATAGATTCATAATTTTCTTTCTAATCTCTCTTTTTGTTATATTTGAATGTATTAGGCATTCCTTGCATTGGTTTTGAATGTTATAATTAAAATATGTTTGAGTATTTATTTAATTTTACACTGTTTTACTTTCCTTTAAATTATCGATTTCCTGTTCAGTTTTATGTATATGTACATGATTTTTATATGATGATTTTATGTCTATACTTTTATTTTATAGTTTTACCCCGATGCAGCCTGAGGGTGAACATGGCCTCGTCGGATATTGTTTTAATTTCCCACTTCTGGGTTTTGTTTTAATAAACTACTTTTGTTTGACCCAGTCTTTCTAGTTTGTATTTACCCATTCCACGGCATTCAGGATTTTATAGATCTCTATCATATCTCCCTTCAGCCATCACTTCTCCAACCTGAAGAGCCCTATCTTCTTTAGCCTTTCCTAATATGAGAGTCCTTCCACCCTTAATCATTTTGGTTACTCTTACTTAGTAAGTGACGGCAGATAAAGACCTGAACAGTCCATCCAGTCTGCCCAACTGTCACACTCATTATTTATTTGTTACATTTGTATCCCGCATTTTCCACCTATTTGCAGGCTCAATGTAGCTTACATAGTACCGTAATGGCATTCACCATGTCCGGTAAAGAAACAAATACAAGGTGATATTGTGGTCGAATAAAGGTACATGTGTTTCATCACATGGGGATCGGGGAGAGGAAAGGTTATATAGTGTCCATTACGAGCTTTGGTTTTGCTGTGTGTTGCAGTATGTAGGTATTTCTGGTTTTGCTGTGTTGCAGAATGTAGGTATTTATGTTGGGTCGGTGGGGTATGCCTTTTTGAACAGGTTGGTTTTTAGTGATTTCCTGAAGTTAAGGTGGTCGTAGATTGTTGTCACAGCTTTTGACAATGCGATCCATAGTTTTGTGCTTATGTAGGAGAAGCTTGATGCATAGGTTGCTTTGTATTTAAGTCCTTTGCAGTTTGGGTAGTGAAGGTTTAGGTATGTTCGAGATGATCTGGTTATGTTTCTGATTGATAGGTCTATGAGGTCTGTCATGTATCCTGGGACTTGGCCGTGGATAATTTTGTGGACTAGGGTGCAGATTTTGAAGGTAATACGTTCTTTGATTGGAAGCCAGTGCAGTTTTTCTCGGAGGGGTTTGGCACTTTCGAATTGTGATTTGCCAAATATCAGCCTGGCTGCCGTGTTTTGAGCGGTCTGGAGTTTCTTAGTGAGTTGTTCTTTGCATCCCGAGTAGATTCCGCTGCAGTAGTCAGCATGGCTTATATATTATTAATATTATATATATATATATATATATATTATATATATATATATAATATATATATTATTACTTCATGATATATGTTTAACGTCATTCCCCAGATTCCATATATGGCAACTAAAGTTGCACGTGCACCTTAATTGATTAATGGGCCAATCAGCACCAGTGATTGGCTGCTAACAACCAATTATTGATGTTAATTGGTATTTATACGCGGATCATATTTTATAATCTACATAAATCCTAGAATGCGTACCTTTCTTGGGGCATGTTTAGAGGGTGTTTTGGGGGCATTCCAATGAATTACGCATATTCTTATAGAATACACCGATCCGTGCCCAAGTTAGCATGAATTAGGCACTTAAGTGCTATTTTATAAAGTGCGTATACCATTTATAGACTACTGCTCCACACACAATTTTTTTTCACGCCGACTTTTCAGCGCGGTTTACCGAATCTAGTCCTATATGTATTGTAAAAACACATTGACCTTCGTGGCCTGAATATTGGCCCCATACATTTTTGCCTTCTTTGTGGCCTGCCTGAAATCACTTCCCTTTAATGTACAAATAACTTGAGTGTTCTGTGAATAAAGTTATATATAGAATCACTAAAAAAGTATTTATGTGGTAGGTGCCTAGGCACTAGAAGACTGGGCATCCAAACAGCAGATGAAATTTAATGTGGACAAGTATTAAGTAATACACATAGGAAACAATTACACAAATTATCTCTACACAATGTTAGATTCTACATTAGAAGTTACCACCCAGGAAAAGGATGTAGGCGTCATCATGACCAACACATTAAGATTTGTATTTATTTATTTATTAGGATTATTTACCGCCTTTTTGAAAGAATTCACTCAAGGCGGTGTACAGTAAGAATAAATCAAACATAAGCAATAGACAATTACAGCAGTAAAAATATTCAAATAACAATACAAAGTATGGCATAGTATACTACTTACAATGTCAACACAATATGTAATAGAACATTTTAATTGACACCCTTCTCCTCCACTGCTAACTCCAGACTCCGTTCCTTTTATCTTGCTGCACCATATGCCTGGAATAGACTTCTTGAGCCGGTACGTCAAGCTCCATCTCTGGCCGTCTTCAAATCTAAGCTAAAAGCCCACCTTTTGATGCTGCTTTTAACTCCTAACCTTATTCACTTGTTCAGAACCCTTATTTATCATCCTCACTTTAATATTCCCTTATCTCTTGTTTGTCCTAATTAGATTGTAAGCTCTGGCGAGCAGGGACTGTCTCTTCATGTTCAAGTGTACAGCGCTGCGTACGTCTAGTAGCGCTTTAGAAATGATAAGTAGTAGTAGTATAAGCAAAGATGGAACATATAGAGAGAAAAAGAGGAAGAGGAATTAGAAAAGAGAGATGATTAAATCTTATGCTTAGTGTGTGGCAGCAGTCAAAAATGCAAATGAATGTTAGAAATGATTAGGAAAGCAGAGGGCAACTGAAACTGTTGTTTTCAGTTTCGGCCGAAACCGAATCTGCGACTGACATTTGTCGCTGCGTTTCATCCCAAACCAAAACTGTAACTGAAATTGACCGCTACAGCTCTACGTGTTACGGCCCTCTTCCCCTGAACAGGAGAATCCTTCCTCCTGGGTCCCCACTCCACCAAACAGGAAATACTTCCCTTCTGGACCCTCCACAGGAGATGCCTCTCTCCCACCCACTCCTCTGTAGGCACCCCCCCAGGCATACCTTAAAATTGCTGATGGTCTAGTGGCATCATCGGGACAGGAGTGACCCCCAGCAGTTCCTGCCAACGCCAACTCCACTGTCAAAATAGCTGCTGTGACCTTCAGCAGCGCTAGAGTTTGCAATAGCTGTTTGAGATTGGAGCTAGCAGGGCAGGAACAACTGGAGATCACTCCTGCCCATGCGGGCTCCTATTTCAAAAATAGCTGTCACAACCTCTATCGGCAGTCTGGAGGTCGCAGTAGCCATTTTGATAGACGAGCTGGCATGGGTGAGATTGAATGAGGATTGCTCCTGCCCTGACTACACCACTAGACCACCAGTGAAGGTAGTCTGGGCAGGGGTGGGCTAAGGATGGGGGTGGAGTCTGAGAGGGGGCTACTTCTGTTTGAGGGCGGACAGGGGGGCTGCTTCTTTGGGGGGGGGGGGAGGTGGGGGTGTGGGCTACTTCTGTTTGGAGAGGAGCAAGAGAACTGTGGGACACAGCATTAAGTACTGGATTAAACTAAAAACGCACTGGCATTTGTGGCCAAATATGGATTTCAGGCTGGTTTCACACCAGAATTAAAATTAAATCCAAAATGTGATCAGCCTCTTTAGGAAAGGAATGGAGAATATTATAATGCCTCTGTATCACTCCATAACTTGAACATTGTTTGCAATTCTGCTTGCCACATCTCAAAAAAGATATGGTGGAATTAGAAAAGGTACAGAGAAGGGCGGCCAAATTGATTTAAGGAAACCCAGAAAACTCAAATAAGGAAAGGCTCAAAGAGGTGTAGGGCTTCTCAGCTTGGAGAAGAAATATGGTAGAGGGTCTATAACATCCTCAGTGGGAGTGGAACGGCGGTAAACCGGCGATACTCAATAGTTTACTTCTTCAGAGAGTACAAAGACTAAGGGATCTGTCATGAAGTTACTAAGTAGTACATTTTAAAAACAAATCTGAGAAAATATTTTTTTTTTTCATTTTCAACCCATAATTAAGCTCTGGAACTCATTGTTGGAGGATTGTGATACGAGCAGTTAGCATAACTCAGGCCGATATGAAAGCAAGTAATTGGCCAGAAACGCGCTGCTGACCGGTTAACTTTCTTATTGGCAGCTATCGGGTCATTTTCAGCGACACTTAACCCATTATCTCACTGAAAATGGCCGGTTATTGGGGGCGGAGTCGGTTAGCTCCTCATTATTTAGAGCTAAACGTTCAGTGTTAGCACATAAAGAGGCCCATATAAATAGATGTCCTACCTTTATGCGTTAACAAATGGCTGGTTAGCTCTGAATATTGAGTTAACTGGGCATGTGCTAGCCGGCTTTAACCCCTCCCCCCCCCCCAAAAAAAAAATGGATATTCAATGCTAGCAACTGGATATAGCCTTGCACTGACTCCAGTGGCAGATATTAACAGCGATGCCTGCTGCCAGCTGAATATCGGGGGGACTATGTTTATAAAGGTTTTGGCCAAATTTCGGAAGAAAAGTCCATAACCTTATTAAGACGGACTTGGGGGAAGTCACTGCTTATATCTGGGTGGTACTTTTTGGGATCCTGTCAAGTACATTGGACCTGGACACTGCTGGAAACAGAATACTGGGCTAGATGGACCTTTAGGTCTGAGCCAGTATGGCAATTCCTATGTTTTTATGCATAAATGCTTTAGAATATCTACTTGAAGGCGCTTATGTTCTAGGTATGCATGTGTTCATGGTTCCAGGGCCGGTTGTTAAGGGTGGTCAAATGGGGCGATTGCCCTGGGACCCCATGTTACTGGGGGCCTCCAAACCTGCCTGAAGTTGAAAGCGGGACAGCCTGCAAGCAAGCTTTGGGGCCCTCTCCCTAGCGTCTGCCCTGGGCCTCATCATATCTAGCCCTGTAATTTGGGATAATAGTGGAACAAATTACAAATTCTGTTTATGTATTTCAAATATGGTAAAATACTGATATTCTCATTTGATCTGGTTCCAAATGGTTAAGTTGTGTGAGTAGCCTTCGCATAGGCGGTCGGTGGCCCAACTGTTTGGGAGGCTAAAGGGGCGGGGTTAGGGGTGGGGCCAGGGGCAGGGCTTACATCCATAATTGTCTGACAACACAGATAAAAATAAGTCACAATACCTTTTATTAATTTAGATATTAAATATGTATCATATGTCAAAGAATAAAGTGGTTGCTCAAGCATGTACTAACCACAATGCTCAACTGCAAGACACTATGCACAAATTTGTGCAAAACACACTTATAAACCTTACTGTACCATAACACTGGGCAGACCCTAATAAACCAATATACCACCCATACGGAAAATGCAGACCGTCAACAATATGAAACAAGGGATCATAATATCACAATTCTCATGTAGAGCCACAAAAACACCCTTTTAGGGTGGAAAGTGTTCACAATGAGCTCCTTTCATGAATGACTATATGTAGATCCTTCAAGAGGTAGTGTGTCATGATTTAGGCTCTAAAATCCTTTCTGATGATTTGGTGCCACCATCAGTAAGGCCAATACACAATCTCTCCACTGCAAAACACTATACACAAACTTGTGCAAAAACACACTCATATAGCCTTACCAAACCATAACAGTACTAATTCCAAGGACAGGACGAGCTAAACCTTATGCGTGGAAAGGCAGCACTGTAATTACACCGGGCTCTAAAACACCAGTACACAACCTAGTGAAACAAAACCAAAAAGGGCTGAAAATACTACACGCTAGCAGAATACTGCACCTTGATCACACATGAAAAACACATGACACAACAGATATGAAGGCCAAAATACTGAACTGGAAAGTTACCTCAAGAAGTCAGACTCCGCATGCAGCAATACTAGAAAAATTGAAATTTACATTGCAAAACATCACAGATGCACATTTTCCAAAAGCTGACATATTCCAGTTAATAAATTCTTAATAAAATACTTTTTCTACCTTTGGTGTCTGATCATTTAGTTTTTCTATTCACTTTGGTCCCAGTGTCTTCTTTCCATTTGATATTTTTTCTCTTACCATGTCACCAATCCTCCTGTATCCTATGCGTCCTGTCTACCATCTGTAGCCCTGTCCCTATCCTTCAGTATCCCCGATCCAGCTCTTAAATTCAACAGTTTTCCCTTCCATCCATATCCAGCATTTCTCCTACTCCCTCATCCATGTGCATATACTTCCCTCCCCTCCATCCATGTCCAGTACCTTCCCTCTTTCTCTCCTACCATTCCATCCAGTGTCATCCCTCTTTCTCTCTCCATCCTTCCACCCATTATCCTCTCCCAATCCTTCCATCCATTGTCTTCCTCTATCTTCCCTTCCTTCTAGACAGTTCTCTCTCTTGACCCTTTTCCATTCAGCATGTCCTCTGTCACCCATCCTTCCAGTGTCTTTCCTCTGTCTCTCCCTACCAGCGTCTTCCCTCATTCTGCCCCTCTTCCAGCCTTTTTCCTCTTTCTCCCTCCTTTCATCCAGCCAGCATTTCTCAGTCTGACAGCTAGGGTCTCCCACAGTTTCTCCCCAGCAGCTTCTCTCTCTTCTCTCCTGCCCATGTCCCCTCTTTCTCTCCTCATCTCTTTTGGCTCTCCCCTGCTTTTTTTTCCATGTCCATGGCTCCACTCTGCTCTTTTCCATGGCCCCCTCTCTTCTTCCTCATCTCTTCTGGCTCTCCCCTGCTTTTTTTCCCCATGTCCCTGGCTCTCCTCTGCTCTTTTCCATGGCTCCTCTTCTCTCCCCATCTCTTTCTGGCTCTCCCTGCTTTTTCCCCCATGTCCCTGGCTCTCCCTCTGCTCTTTTCCATGGCCCCTCTTTCTCTCCCCATCTCTTTCTGGCTCTGCCCTGCTTTTTCCCCCATGTCCCTGGCTCTCCTCTGCTCTTTTCCATGGCTCCTCTTCTCTCCCCATCTCTTCTGGCTCTCCCCTGCTTTTTTTCCATGTCCCTGGCTCTCCTCTGCTTCTTTTCCATGGCCCCTCTTTCTCTCCCCATCTCTTGCTGGCTCTCCCCTGCTTTTTTTCCCATGACCCTGGCTCTCCCCTGCTCTTTTCCATGGCTCCTTTTTCTCTCCCCATCTCTTGCTGGCTCTCCCCTGCTTTTTTTCCATGTCCCTGGCTCTCCTCTGCTCTTTTCCATGGCCCCTCTTTCTCTCCCCATCTCTTGCTGGCTCTCCCCTGCTTTTTTCCATGTCCCTGGCTCTCCCTGCTCTTTTCCATGGCTCCTCTTTCTCTCCCCATCTCTTTCTGGCTCTCCCCTGCTTTTTTTTCCATGTCCCTGGCAGTGGCTAGCCAGAAACCAATTTTGGGTGGGCCTTGAGCCCAAGTGGGTGGCACAAAAGTTTCTCTGCCTCCCCTACCTTCACTCAAAATATAAATACTTTAGCTAATGAGGATCCTCAAACTCTGCCAGCTGAAGACTTCCTCTGAAAGTGGCCAGAACTTCCTTTTAACCAAGCTTGGCAGGCAGTAGCAACATCCCTAAGCGACCGAAGCTGGCACCCCTTCCATCCTTAGTTGTCAGTAAACTCAAGATGCTGTTGCCAACTGCAGAGCTTGGTAGAAAGGGAGTTCTGACTGCCTTTGGAGGAGGTCCTCAGCTGGGATGCTTGGGGAGCCCCACCAGCTATACAGCAAGGGTAAGGCCAGTGTTAGACATGCTCTGGCCCAGGTCAGAAAATAAAGGAGGACACTCTCTCCAATCCCCTCTCTTACTGATTTCTGTACCTGCCATTACTGTCACACTGACAGACCCTCACCAAAACAGAACAAGGGATCACAAGTTAGAATAAAAATATTTACACAAAAATTGAATTGAGAACCCCAAGAAGTTAAACTTAACATGTACTACAACTCTGGAGAAATAAAAACAAAAATGCAATTTCCTTTCTACTGAACACAATGCAAAGACATTTGCTATGCACTTTCACAAAGCTAACATATTCCATTTAAACATTCAAATAAAATGCTTTTTTCTACCTTTGATGTCTGGACATTTTATTTTTTCCATTATGTTGCTTCTAATTTCCTGTCTGTCGTCTACTAATTCTCCTTCAAGAGTGACTGCTGTCCATTTGTCTTTTTCTCCTCTCTAATGTCTATTCCCTCACTACATCTACCTCTGACATACTGATCATTCCTTTTTAGCTCTTTCCTCTTTTTTTGTATTTTCTGCCTCTCTGTCAACTCAAATTTTACTCTTTCTCCTTCTTTTTAATTTACAGCTGCCTATCAGATTGTCATCTTCTTCTCTCACCCACTACCTCTCCCATTACCCAACTCACTCCTTCTCCAGCCATTCCCTTTCATCTTTAATCTACTCCCCATTACTATATTTCTATCCTCTGTAATCACTATCCTCTCATCCAGTTCTTGCCTAACCCTCTTCCACATGGTTCACCATTCCCAGCATCTTCCTCCATCCACCTTTGTAGCTCAGTATCTACTCCCTCTTTCTTCCCTCCCTGCTTTCGTAGCCAACATCTCCCTGTCCCTTCTCTTCTCATCCTCCCCTGTCCCCCATGGTCCAGCATTTCTCCCTCCTCTCTCTTCCCTCACTCCCATTGTCTGGCAATCTCTCCATCATTCTCATTTGCTCTGGATCCAATATCTCCCCTCTCTCCCGAATCTCCTCTGCCTCTCATCCAACCCCATGTCCTACATCTCCCTTCTCTCCCATTGTCCACATCCTTCTTTCCCCTCCTTGTACCCCAGATCCAATATCTGTCTTCCCCCTCTCTCCCATGCAGCATTCTCGTCCTTCCTGCACCAGTCCAACATTTCTGCCTCTGTTCCACTGTCCACCATCTCTGTCTCCCGGCACTCCCTTTTGCCCCAGGTCCAATATCTCTTCTCCTTTTCTCATACAGCATCTCTTCCTTCCTCCCATCCACTGTCATGCCCAACATTTCTCCCTCTCTCTCCGTGCACCATCTCTCCCTCCCCTCCACCCCCATATACAAGATTTCTCCCTTTCTTGCCCCCCTCTACCCCTTTGTCTCTCTCTCCCTTCCTCCCCTCCACCTCATGCACCATCTCTCCTCCCCTTCACCTCTGTGTCCAACATTTCTCCCTGTGTTCTCCCTCCCCCTCCAAGCAACATTTCTCCTTCACCATCCACCCCATATCTCTTGTCCCTATCCCCCTCTCCCTCCAGGCAGCATTTCTCCATCTCCTCCCACTATACAAGATTTCTCCCTCTGCTCCGCTGCCTGCCCGGTACCTTGGCTGAGCCCAAAATGTAGATATGCACACTTCTCCCCAGGCTCCGCTTCGCTGCGTGATTGTCGCTCCCTGCATTCTTCTTCTCACCTTTCAAGCTGCACGCAGTGCTGCCATTCACACAGGCAGCTGCGCTCCCTTTTGCCGCGTCCATCTGGTCCTCTGATGCACTTCCTGTTAGGGCCGGATAGACGTGTAGGGGGGAGCGCAGCTGCCTGTGTGAATGCAGCGCTGCGTGCAGTGTGAAAGGCGAGAAGAAGAATGCAGAGCCATGCAGCCAGCGAGGAAGAATGTGGATGGGCGGGCCTGTAGGAAATGTGGGTGGGCCTGGGCCATCCAGGCCCACCCGTGGCTACGCCCCTGGTCCCTGGCTCTCCCTGCTCTTTTCCATGGCCCCTCTTTCTTCCCCATCTCTTTCTGGCTCTCCCCTGCTCTTTCCATGTCCCCTCTTTCTTTCCCTATCGCTCTCTGGCTCTCCACTGCTCTTGTTCATGTCCCCTGGCTCTCCCCTGCTCTCCTCCTACCGTTCCACACGTTCTCTTCTCTCCCTCCGGCCCGGACCTCTTTACAGCAGTGCTGACAGAAGAAGAAAAAGAAGCGCGGGGCCGCAGCAGCGTTCAGACATGCGCTGTCAGCTCTGCCGGTCCTCTGCCTCCGGAACGGGAAATTGGACATCACGGGGCAGAGGACAGGCAGAGCCGACAGCGCATGTCTGAACGCTGCTGCGGCCCGCGCTTCTTTTTCTTCTTATGTTATGCTGGCTCCGAGAGAAGCGGCGGCAGCGGATGAGTGTAGGTGTTGTTCCTGCCTGCAGCTGTGCTGCTCAATAGAAGTTGCGGCAGCAGAAGATTTTGTCGTCGGGAGTCTCGGGTACATTTGGAGAGGGAGGCAGGCGGGGCTGCCGCGAAGGTCACAGCTGGGCCAAGCCTCTTATACGGGGCGCCTATGAGTCTTCTCTTGTTTCGAATATGATAGGGATCCCAGATAATAATTCAGGTTTGTTGTAGGAAGGTTTGAGAAAGGATTAGAGTGCCCCTTCCCTAGGTATGCTTGGAAGGCCAACCAGGAACGAGAAAGGAAAACAAATGTGCCCAGAATGATAACATCAAGTAGGTTTGATGGTCCAGTGTACCTGAATAGGACTAACGTGGGTATCATCTTCCATACTCTCAGGATAGACTGGATGAAGGGACTGTACCACATCAACACACTCAGTGGTTCAGCGGAAGATCCCATCGAGTGAGGTGGTGTGCTAACAAAGTACCCATGTGTAGGTTTAGATTATAATTATGTGTAATGTGATTTGATGGAAGAGCAAAAATTTTAGGAAAAAAAACGGTGAATGTACCCAATATGAAAAATGTATTTTTAAAATTTACTTGGGCCCCTGGGAGCTGTATGGAGGCTCTGGGTCTGTTTTGAGTCTGGAGCGGAACCGCAGTGGGATTGCGCTTGTGACGCGAGCCTGCGTGATTCTGGGCCGCCGTTGGACAAGATGCTGCCGGACATTGTGGGCAGGAAAAGCCCGGGCTCCCTGAGGCCTGCGTGGGCACAGCATTGGGAGCGTCGTGACATCATCGATGACAATCAGCAGTGCATGCGTGGCATCCTGAATTTGCCCAGTAAGTCCGGTGTTGTCCCGGAGCGCCACCAATTCTAGTTACAATATTAGTGGGGAGGCTTGTTGTGACCCATGGAAGGGTCGGATATAAAAATATAAATGTGTCCAAAATTGGGGCCTGAGTATGTTTGTGCATACATGAATCACGCACATATTCTACACCTTTGGTGAAAAGTTGCTAGATACACAGCTTTCTCCTCAATTTCATCAGCTTCTTTCCCTAATTTTAAAAAAGATGAACACTGTTGCAAGCAGTGCCCACAAACCAATAAAGACTAGAATAGAACTAAATCAGTAATCACTTGGCATTTTTTTAAGGAAAGGCTGGCCAGTCCTCTTTTCTGTCCCTTGTATACATGGACTTGCAGACCTCAGGGAAATCAGTGCTATAATAAGCCCATGTACATAGTAGTGTGACACTATGTCTGATCCAACTTGTCCTGGAACTGTGGAGCTAAGGAGGACTCTTGAATGGGAGAATGTTTTGTGCTTAGAACTATTAGAAAGATCAAGCAGTAGAGGAAGATTTTCAGTTGTCCATATGTCCACTTTATCCACAGGAATCTGATGCTTGGTGCTCACAGTGCTTCAGTACACATCTAGCAATAGCATCTCTGATCTCTCAGGATTTGCCGGATTACATCTATATCCTCAGTTTAGCAGGACATTTTCAGGAGATGAAAACATTCACAGTAGAAGGGCAGTGGCTAAGGAAGTGTTAGTAATAGAAGAATGATAGATGTTTTTTCAACAAACTCCAGTCAAACTATCTCCTTCCTGTGGTTTCTCTACCGATGTGTAATCCAAGTCAGCATACTGGAAGAAGATGGCAGTGGAATGTGGACAGGAAACATGACTGACTGTACAAGACCACCACAAGTTGGCAGCTGAAGCAGAGGTTTCTGGCCTGGTTCAATACAATGGTAAAATAATCCCATTCTTCATGCTTTCTGTACAAGTCAATTGCATACAGAATATCCCACAATGCTTTGCATTTCCATATACACTCATACATACCAGACATCCTGAGAAAAATGGTTGACTTAGCACACACTTGAAATCTGTGATCTGTAGCACCAGTTCTTAACATTCTCTCATCTGCAAGCATAACATTCATCGATTTCTTACCTTTCTCGGCAGAGGTACATGTGTGCCTTCTGCTTCTTTCCTGAGCAATAAACATAAACGCATAGAAAATTACATCAGATAAAGACCATATGGCCTATCCAGTCTGCTCAAGCATACCAACTCCTAATTCTACATTTCCTTCCTGTCCCTCAGAGATCTCGGTATTTTGTCCCGTGCTTTCATGAATTCAGCTGTTTTCATGCCTGCACCACCCTTTCCTTAAAGAAATATTTCCTGAGTCTTTCCCCTTTCAACTTCATTCTGTGCCCTTCATTCCCATACGTGCTCTTGAAGGATCTTGTATGACAGCTTCTTTGGATAATTCTCAAGTTGGTTCAATAACATAATCCAATATAGTTCCTAGAACTTTGTGCTGCTGATGCACACACAGTACTGCGATCTCTTCTCTGTGGAGACAATACCTAGATCAGTCTTCAAATAACTTCTGCTGGATTGATAAAACATTTTAGATGCTGTGTGATGCCAAGTAAAGTCTTTTCAGCTATTTTACAAATCAGCACAGTAGCTGAAAAGCTGGAAGTTGACAGTGGGAGATTTGGACTTCCTTTTTGTTGGCTTGACAGTGGTTTAAGCCAGGTGGTCTGTATCATACTTTCAACTATACTGAACATTTTAAGTGGTTTTAAACATAGACTCATAAAGAAAATAATAAAGACCATTTGGCTTGTCAAGTCTGCCCATCCATACAGTCTACTATCTTCTCTTCTCCCTTAGAGATCCTACGTTCTTGCCTTAAGCTTTTTCACAGTCTCCACTGGGAAAATGTTTAATGCATCCCTTTCAATAAAAAAGTATTCCTTAGATGACTCCTGAATCTATCTGATTTCACCTTTCATTCTAGACCTTCCTTTCAATTGACAGAGATTCACTTCCTGTGCATTTATGCCACGGAGGTATTTAAATGTCACTATCATATCTCCTCTTTCCCACTTTTCTTCCAAAGTATATATACTGAGATCCTTAAGTCTGTCTCTACAAACTTTATGATGAAGACCACTGACCATTTTCGTAACCACCCTCTGGATTGACTCCTCTTGTTTATATCTTTTTGAAGGGGTGGTCTCCAGAATTGTACACAATATTCTAATGAGGTCTCACCAGAGTCTTATACAGAGGCATAATCATCTCCTTTTTCCTGCTGACCATTCCTCTCATATGCCCAAGCATCTTCCAGGCTTTTGCCATTGCCTTTTCTACCTGTTTTGCCACCCTGAGATCATCAAATATGATCAAATATGCTCCTCTTTTGTGCACAAAAATACTTCACTCCCTATACTGTATCTCTTCCTTGGGTTTTTTGTAGCCCAAATGCGTGACCCTGCATTTTTTTAGCATTAAGTGTTAGCTGCCAAATTCTGAACCATTCTTCAAGCTTCACTAGATCTCTCTTCATGTTATCCACACCATTGTTGAAAATAATTCTGGGATGAGGTTAGTGGCATGAAAGTTGCTTTTTAATGCTAAATGTAATGTCTCTTCTTTTGTCATAGCCTATTTAAAATGAGTGTCCTTAGGGGAGAGAATCCAAGATGGCAGGTACTTTGAAATACTGTAAAGCTGCTACTAGAGATCATGACAGCCATTTTCTCCATGGAGCTGCACTGGCCAGGAGTGAGTAGTCATCTCTCCTGCCCATAGGACCCTACTACACCACCAATGATTGAAAAGGTAGGCCTGAGAGGGCTACGGGGGAGGGAGGGTCATGATGTGCTTTGGGGGAGTTGGGGGGGAGGGATGGAGGGAGGGAGGAGGTGGTGATGGGGCCTCAATGGGTGGGAGAGGGTCATGCGGAGCTTTGGGGAGTAGAAGAGAGGGGGGTCGGGATGTGCATTGGGGGGAGTGGAGAAAAGGAAGGAGATTGGCTTGGACCCAACAGTTATACGGTTGCCAGATGTTATTCAGTAACCTGCATAGTGAACTGGCTGAATTTAGGACTGGTTAGATGTGCGGGTGCTGGCACTGACTATTGCCGGCACCTGCATAACTGCCAGCTCCTCTGTGACACCATCCCCTGTACTGCCCCTGACCTGCCCACTTTTTTGATGGCGGGTCAGAGCTGATATTCAGCAGCACTTCCCAATTAAGGGGCCCTTTTACTAAGGCGCATAGGCACCTACGCGCATCCAAGTGCGTCAAATTGGAACTACCTCATGGCTACCGCTTGCCCCGGGTGGTAATACCATTTCTGATGCAAGTCCAAAACAGCAGTGTATGCACACTGATCATTACCACCCAGTTAATGTGTGAGACCTTATCGCTAAGTCAATGGGTGGCGGTAAGGTCTCAGGCTGAAAATGGACGTGTGTTGGTTCTAATTTTGCCGCATGTCCATTTTCGGCCACAAAAAGGCCTTTTTTCTAGGTGCGCTGAAAAATGGACCTGCACGCGTCATACATGTGCCTACACCAGCACAGGCCATTTTTCGGTGTGCCTTAGTAAAAGGGCGTCAAGTGACACTGAATATCGGTGATTGAGCCTTGAGCAATTTAAGTGGACAGGAGATTAAATTGCTTTGAATATCAGCCTGTTCATATTTACCCAGATGTTTGTACAAAAACTCAAGAACAGAGGAGACAATTTCTTGCCATGCAGCAAGAATAACTTCCTTAGGTGCTAAGTATTTTTTTGTGATTAGTACATAAGTACATAAGCACTGCCACGCTGGGAAAAGACCAAAGGTCCATCAAGCCCAGCACTCCGTCTCCGACAGCGGCCAATCCAGGCCCCAAGAACCTGGCAAAACCCCAAAATTTAATAACGATCAATGGACTTTCCCCTTTAAACTCAGCAAGGCCAGCTGCCGTCACTATCTTCTCTGGCAATGAGTTCCAGAGTCTAACCACGCGCTGAGGTAAAGAAAACTTTCTCCAATTTGTTTTAAACCTACCACATTCTAATTTCATCTTGTGTCCCCTGTTCTATTATTGTTAGAAAGTGTAAACAAACGCTTCACATCTGTCTGCTCTACCCCACTCATTATTTTGTACACCTCTATCATATCCCCCCTCAGCCGCCTTTTCTCCAGGCTAAAGAGTCCTAGCCTTCTTAACCTCTCCTCATAAGGTAGTCGTCCCATCCCTTTTATCATTTTCGTTGCCCTTCTCTTCACCTTCTCCAATTCCTTTATATCTTTTTTGAGATGAGGCGACCAGAACTGAACACAATACTCCAGGTGCAGTCGCACCATGGAGCGATATAACGGCATTATAACATCCTCATGCTTGTTTCCCATCCCTTTTCTAATAATACTCAACATTCTGTTCGCCTTCTTAGCCGCCACAGCACATTGCGCGGAAGATTTCAACGTCCTATCCACGATGACTCCCAGATCCCTTTCTCGGTCTGTAACTCCTAAAGCGGAACCTTGCCTGACATAGCCGTAATTCGGGTTCCTCCTTCCCATGTGCATCACTTTGCACTTGTCAATGTTGAACTTCAGCTGCCATTTGGACGCCCAACCCCCCATGTAAATGCATAATTCAGCTTTGATAAGTATCTTTTTTTTTTCTGTTTTTTTTTTTTGAACCTTCACAATTGCATGCATTTATTCAATCTAGATCAGTGGACAATGTTGGACAACTGTCTAAACTTATTTGGGCATTTAATTGAGTGATTGACATGTACAGTCCTTCTCTTATTTTATCTTTTCTTTTATTTATGTTAACACTGTTCTAGTGATTATTTCTCTCTCCTTCTTGTAGTTTGTTTTCTATTTCCTTTCTTTTTTTCATATGACTTGTCTGTTTTTTTTTCTGTAAAATGGAAATTTCCTTTTAAGCTATTATACCTTGTGATTATATTATAAAAAAGATATCCTAGTTCTGTCACTGGGATATTCTCAGATGTTACCTATGGGAAGTGTGCTTTATGGTGCAAATATGACATCTAGTGGAAATTTAGAATTAAGCACTAGACTAGCTTTTTATTAGAACAGCAATGGCTGCTGTCTACTACTACTACTACTACTTATCATTTCTAAAGCGCTACTAGACGTACGCAGCGCTGTACACTTGAACATGAAGAGACAGTCCCTGCTCGACAGAGCTTACAATCTAATTAGGACAGACAAACAGGACAAACAAGAGATAAGGGAATATTAAAGTGAGGATGATAAAATAAGGGTTCTGAACAAGTGAATAAGGGTTGTCTAAGAGGTCCCGTATGGAGTTAGAGGAACCCGGGGGTGACGAATCGGGACATTCGGATTCGGATGGTGCCCCTGGGTCAGGGGACTCCTTACCAGAGCCCCTAGAACAGTGATGGCGAACCTTTCAGAGACCGAGTGCCCAAACAGCAACCTAAAATCAAATTATTTATCGCAAAGTGCCGGTACTCATTATGGGCGGGGTCACCACATATGACTCCACCCCTGTGATAGCCACATCCCTTTCACCAGCCATGGCGCATATAAACAGACGATAGGCAAAATACACAGTGGATCCACTGTGTATTTTGCCTATCGTTGGTTTCCTTGTGGAGAGCTCACCTTCTGTGGGTGTTTGCTGCATATAAACAGACATCATTGAAAATATTATACTAGTATAGGAGAAAAAAATAACATGATTTTCTTCCATTATAAATCATTTTCTGTAAGCTGTTACAGCTCCAATATACCCAGTGCAAAATAAGACAGCAGATGTAAATTCTCAAATTCGACATATTCCAAACACTAAAATGAAAATAAAATGATTTTTCCTACCTTTGTTGTCTGGTGATTTTGTTTTTCTATCCATATTGGTTCTAGTCGCTGATTCTGCTGCTCTCTATCTGTTCTCTTAACTCCATTTCCAGGGCTTCCTTTCCATTTATTTCTTTACTTTCCTCCTTTCTTCTTCATTTCTTGCCCTCTATCCATGTCCACAACCCTCCTCTCCCCTCCAGCCACAAATGTCAAGCCACCCTCCTCTCCCCCCTGCCCTCCCTCCCAGCACCCGGCAGCACCCACCATCAGGCCTCCCTCCCACCCAGCACCCACCATCAGGTTTCCCTCCCACCCCGCACCCACCAGCAGGCCCCCCTCCCACCCAGCAGCACACAGACAGCACCAGGCCGGCCTCCCGCCCTCCCTCCCACCCAACAAGCATCGGGCCGCCCGCCCGTCCTCCCTCCCTCCCTCCCAGCACCAGGAACCCCCTCCTCCTAAAATTTAAAAAGTGTACCATCCTCGGAGTCGGGGTTAAGGCGGCGCGCAGCGGCAGCGAAGCGGGTGTTCTTGCTCGGCGCGCCTTCGGCCTTCCCTGTCTCTCAAGCTCTGGTCCGCCGTGGACCAGGGAGGGAGGACGGGCGGGCGGCCCGATGCTTGTTGGGTTGGAGGGAGGGCAGGAGGGAGGCCGAAGGGAGGGAGAGTGGGTGGACCAGCGATGGCGACGGTGCACGTGCCAAGGGAGAGGGCTCTGCGTGCCCTAGGTTCGCCATCACTGCCCTAGAAGATGGGGAGTTGCCTGCGGGAGAGGCAACTGTCTCACCTCTAAGACACCATTCTGTCACCACGACACCTATTCACAGGGGTGTAGCCAGACCGGCGGGAGGGGGGTCCAGAGCCCGAGGTAAGGGGCACATTTAGCCCCCATGGCGCCGCTGACCCCCCGCCACTTTTGACCCCCCCGGTGCTGCCGCCGCCACCACCACCACTTTTTTGACCCTCCCCGGGCGCCCCTCCCCTTTTTGACCCCCCTTCCCGCCGACACCGCTCTCAGATACCTGTGCTGGTGGGGGGTCCCCAACCCCCGCCAGCTGAAGTCCACTTCAGCGCCGGTCTCTGGGCTGGCGCGTTGCTGCTGCAGCTGATGTGGAAGGATTCTGTTTCTGTGTGAGTCGTCCTGACGTCCTGCACGTTCCTATGTGCAGGACGTCAGGACAACTCACAGAGAAACAGAATCCTTCCACATCAGCTGCAGCAACACGCCGGGCCAGAGACCGGCGCTGAAGAGGACCGGCTGGTGGGGGTTGGGGACCCCCGCCAGCACAAGTACCTGACGGCGGCAGCCGGGGAGGGTTGGCAGCGGCAGAAAGGGGGGTCAAAAGGGTCGTCGGCAGTGGGGGGGCCAGGGCCAAACCTGGGGGGGGGCCCATGCCCCCGTGGCCCCACTTAGCTACGCCCCTGATTCAGTATATCCTAAATCAGTTGCTTGAAATGACATACAAATGTATTTCATGTTCTTTACTAACGGAAACAGTAGTAAAAATTTGATATGTCACATTTCATGTGTCATTTATAGCACACACTATTGACAAAGAATACACATTCCCTGTGATTCTATATAGTACGACAAGTTGCATGCGCATTTCAGGTCGTATTCTTATTGCATGTGCAACCTACATTGTAACATAACATAGTAACATAGTAGATGACGGCAGAAAAAGACCTGCACGGTCCATCCAGTCTGCCCAACAAGATAAACTCACATGTGCTACTTTTTGTGTATACCTTACCTTGATTTGTACCTGTCCTTTTCAGGGCACAGACCGTATAAGTCTGCCCAGCACTATCCCTGCCTCCCAACAACCAGCCCCGCCTTCCACCACCGGTTCTGGCACAGACAGTATAAGTCTGCCCAGCACTATCCCCGCCTCCTAACCACCAGTCCCGCCTCACCAATTAACAGGCCATTATTGATACTAATTGGATTTTATTAGAATTTATGTGCACAACTTGCTAGGAATATTCTATAAGTAATGTGAGTAAATTCTAATGTGTGCTGCCAAAAAGGGGGTGTGGCCATGGGTGTGAAATAGGTGGATTATGGGTGTTACTAAAAATTATGAGCGCTGTTATAGAATACACCCACTCTGCACCTAACTTAGTTGTACTTGACGTAAATTCCTATGACTACATTTAGTCATGTGGATGGGCCCTAGTTCTATACACCACACCTAAAAAGGCATGATTTATAGAATACGCCTAGGTGTATTTTTTTTCATTGCCAGTTTTTATGGCGTCATATATACAGTCTAGCCAATTATTTGCAAAGAGTGCTCACTATTGAAAAATAGCACAAATAATGTGCACTGTTAATGACATTTCCCTGAAACAAACAAACCCCCCTTCAACCAACCAAAAACAGTGAAAAATGAAGTTATTTTCGAAGGAGATCGCTGGCCATCTTCCGACACAAATCAGAAGCCAGCGAAATCGGTATAATCGAAAGCCAATTTTGGCCGGCTCCAACTGCTTTCCATCGCAGAGCTGGCTAAAGTTAAAGGGGGCGTTTCGGAAGGGTATGGGAGGCGGGGCGGGGGCGTTGTTAAGACATGGCCGGCTTCAGCTGATAATGGAAAAAAGAAGACCAGCTCTGAGGAGTGTTTTGCCGGCTTCACTTGGTCCATTTTCTTTTAGGACCATGTCTCAAAAAGTGCCCCAATTGACCAGATGACCGCTGGAGGGAATTGGGGATCACCTCCCCTTACTCCCCCAATGGTCACCAACCCCCTCCCACCCAAAAAAATAACTTTTTTGCCAGCCTCTATGCCAGCCTGAAATGTCATACCCAGCTCCTGGCAGCAGTATGCAGGTCCCTGGATCAGTTTTTAGTGGGTGCAGTGCACTTCAGGCTGGTGGACCCAGGCCCATCCCCCCCCCCACCTGTTACACTTGTGGTGGTAAATGGGAGTCCTCCAACCCCCCCAAAACCCACTGTACCCACATGTAGGTGCCCCCCTTCACCCATAAGCGCTATGGGAATGGTGTAGAGTTGAAAGGAGTGGGTTTGGGGGGGCTTAGCACCCAAGGTAAGGGAGCTGTGCACCTGGGAGCTATTTTTTTTTTTATTTTTAGAAGTGCCCCCTAGGGTGCCCGGTTGGTGTCTTGGCATGTCAGGGGGACCAGTGCACTACAAATGTTGGCCCCTCCCATGACCAAATGCCTTGGAGTTGGCCGGGTTTGAGATGGCTGGCCTCGGTTTCCATTATCGGCGAAAACCGATGCCGGCCATCTCAAACCCGGCCATCTCTGACATTTGGCCGGCCCCAACCGTATTATCGAAACAAAAGATGGCTGGCCATCTCTTTCGATAATACGGTTCGGGGCGGCCATATAGATGGCCGGCGCCATTCAATTATGCCCCTCTATATGGCCTATCCAGTCTGCTCATCCATGAAATCTTCTATCCCTTCCTTTTTCTTAGAGATCCTACGTATCTGTCTCAAGCTTTCTTGAATTCAGCTACAGTTTTTGTTTCCCACTGGTAGGCCGTTCTACAAATTCACTACCTTTTCCATAAAGAAGTATTTCCTCAGGTTACTTCTGAGTTTGGCCCCTTTTACTTTCATCTTTTGCCCCCTCATTCCAGAGCCTCCTTTTAATTTCTTCCTGTGCATTTATGCCATGGAGGTATGTATACATCTCTGTATATCTCCCCTCTTCTGTCTTTTATCCAAAGCAAACATATTGAGATCTTTAAGTCTGTTCCCATACGTTTTATGACAAAGAACACTGACCATTTTAGTAGCTGTCCTCTTGACTGACTCCAACCTGTTTATATCTTTTTGAAGGTGTGGTCTCCAGAATTCTACACAATGCTCTAAATGAGGTCTCACCAGAGTCTTATATAGTGGCATCATCACCTCCTTTTTCCTACTGGCCATTCCCCTCCCTATGCACCCAAGCATCCGTTTTAGCTTTCACAGTCACCTTTTTACCTGTTTGGCCACCTTAAGATCATCACATACAAATCACACCCAAGTCCCCCTCCTGTTTCATCTACAAAATGAAACATTTTGTCCTACACATTCCCAGCTAATACCACATTATCTATAACAATCTCTGTTAGTTAATACTAAATTAATAGTTGAAGTCAGGTTGCCTGATATTTGTCTGGCAAACTTGGAACACCTGGGAGGTGAAAATTAGAGGTCTGTGAGGAGAGCATCAGGCTGGAGAGAGGGAGGGATGGGGAAGCACAGGAAGAGGCTGAGAGGAGGGGATAGAGAAAGCAGCATCAGGCTGGAGAGAGGGAGGGATGGAGAAGCACTGGAAGGAGTGAGAGTTTTCTGGCCATTTTTCTGCTTCTGTTTGAATTATAGTTCTGGTCATTACTGTGCACAGGCTTCTTTCTGCTTCCAAAAGCAATCAAAACAGGCAGATTTTGAAGAAAGAATCATAAGAAATCCTTTCTTCTAACACCATAACTCCTGCTCTGACTTGGCGTTATTTTTGCAGCAGTAAGGCAGTTTTGTTTTGGGTGCTCTTTTCTGAGCATTGAGGAGGAATACAAAAATGACCTCATTTACATGAGCTTGACTACATTAACATGCTATTTGCGCTGTTTGTCTGCGTGCTCATTTGTTCCCGCGCTTTGGGTCTCTGAACATTCTGCACAGGTAAATGCGGGTGCTAATACGGTGCTAATGGCCTCTAGCGCCGGCATTTGCTTTTGAGCATCAGGACCTGAATTCATGCAACTCTCATAGCTACTGCTTTACTTTGACAGCTGCTGCTCTTTGCTGCTTCCCCTTAATGCTCTCCTTGAAGCTGCTGCCCTTGGCAACCATCTACTCTTACCTAATGGTTAAGCCAGCCCTATCCTTAAGAATCAGTGTATGCCAAGATTGTACATTCCAAGAGCTGAGGAAGGAATGAGCCTCATAAAAAATATTATGCATACAGAGCTACTTTCATAGGCCTCCAGGCATACTTAACAGCATGAACAGACCCAAATACACAAAGTGTTAAAGTATGAAGGCAAATGTCCAGATATGGACATTCTGATGAGTAAAAGGAATGAGTGAGAATCTACTAGTTAACTAGTACAAGGAGAGAAGGAAGCAATAGAATTTGCAAAAGAGAAGAAATCAACTCTTTAAAAAAACCAAGGGCCTCTTTTACTGTGACCTCACCTTCAAGGATGATTGTTTACCTTACTATACCCTGGTTGAATAGCTCAGGTGAACTCTCATTAAAACGGAGGTGAAGTACAACTGTTGAAACTAACCCACCTGTTCTATTTTTAAAATAGAAGGGGAAATAAAATCTAAAAAGAACAAGTAACTTGGGATCACAAATGAGTTATATTAATGAAATCCAAGAAAAATTCAATTATAATATTAACTTCTGAATTAATTAATCAAGATTTTGTGTTCTTATTTAACAGTTCACCACCCGATCATCTCTAAGAATTTCTGCTGCAGTCTCTATCAGATAAGTACTTTTCTTTATATGACAATTAAATTTTGTTATGGCACATATTTACTGTATTTATGTTAACCCAGATTAATACAATTTTTAAAGAAGTTGATGCTTTGTGTGTACTTTTCTTTCTCGTACAGGTTCTTCACTACTACACAGGTAAGTATTGATTTAATTTTCTGCACTCTATTTCCTATAATTTCTCAGTTCTTTTCTTTATCCTTTGTAGAACTTAGCTGTTTTTTTTTTTCCCAAGCTTTCTTGACTTTCTTCAGATCTTCTCCTTTCTTTCATGTTGGGTACCATTCATGGATTAGAAGAACTGGAAACTGGTCCGGATGTACCTACTACACTACCTAAAAATAACTTAAATGAAAAAAAAAAACTATTCCTTGTTTATAATTTATAATTGATTTGTTGTTAAACTAGCTACCCCAGGTAAATAAATTGATAATTAGAAATCCCTATGCTTTAACCCACCCACATGTAGTTTTCAAAGAAAAATTTAGATTCTAGAGTGTTCAGTTCAAATATATAAACTTTGGGCTTTATTCAACAAATATCAATCAGAGATTTTAAAGTCTTCTGATGATAATCAGCGTATGGCTGTCCTATACTCCAATCTCAATTAATTACTTTTGTAAAGTAATTTTATATTTAATTTTTCAGAGGAAAATTATTACTAGAAAACTCTCACAGCTGTTCTCTGTGAGCAGAATATTAGCAGTACATAAGGATCTCTTCAGACAGCTCTTATGACAGTCAATGTCAGACTATCAAATTATTCAGCTGTTTGAATATATTTTTCCTAAAACAATAAAGTACTTCGCTTGAATAATAATAATTTTTACACCTTTTAATTCAAATCAAAGCCTCTCACTTAAGTTCTCAAACTCACAACTCAAAGCCAAAACATAACATGCAAGGCTTCTTTAATTAAATTAACTAAGCCCCAAACACTCTCTTACTCTCACTTAAATTTTAACAACACTTTAATCTGTTTTAAACAGGTTTTTAAACTTTCTTGAACAGAGACCACTAACAAAGGTCCATTCATTAACTCACTCACCTCCCAACTGACAAAAACGAACATTTAGAATCCTAAACATGTCACAGCTGCCTCGAGCTCACCCACGAGCCTCTGCACTAAACATAACTTCCAATAACCAAAATAAAATACATATTTATACATTTTAACATTTTACCATAGATATCTTTCAAATACAACCTTTAATAAATATAAATCTCCATACCTTTTTATTGTTTTATGTGTTTATTTTCAATTTTCCCTCTGCACGTGCTTGCTGCATGGCTCTGCCACGAGCCGTCATCTGGCTAGTGCTGTCAGCCTTCTCTCCTCTGCCCTGGCGCATGCGCAGTGCCTGAAACCTCCGGTCCCATCCGGCACCATATAAATAAAAAAATAAAAGATCGGGAAGCTCAACGGAACACTCTTCTGCCTTTCTCTGGTCCCACGCTGGCCTCATATCCACTTTGGAACCGGCTCTTCTCCTTAAATCAAGCCGGCTTCTTTAAAGCCGGGATTACCATTCCCAAAGTGCTGTGTGGCCGTCTGACGTCAATGATGACATCAGACGCCAACGCACAGCCAATCAGAGGCGTGCTTTCCCGGCTTTCCCCAGCCTGCACGCCGGCATTGTCGCAGCTCCGCTCTGGCCCTGCACTGCCCCGAAAGAGCTAACGCTGCCACTCCAATGCTGCCCTTCCTCTCACGCAGCAGCTCAATGCGGCACTGAATCGCCTCTCCTCCTCTCCAAAACTGCACTGATATCTCCGCTCAAGTCCCGGACCCAAAACAAAAATAATGCTGGCTACACACGCCAGCCTGCTGCACCACTGCCCAGACCCGACTCCCGATGCTGCAGCCTGCAAAAACCCACTGTAGGTAAAAAAATATATATTTCCATATCATCAAGCTGATCAATCCATAGACTGGTGGGTTGTGTCCATCTACCAGCAGGTGGAGATAGAGAGCAAACTTTTACCTCCCTATATGTGGTCATGTGCTGCCGGAAACTCCTCAGTATGTTCTCTATCTCAGCAGGTGGTGGTCACACACAGCAGCAGCTCTGGCTAGGCCTCCAAGCCTAATTTTTAGGTTTTGTTGAGTGCCTGGGGTTGAGGGCTCTTCTTGAGCAAGTGCAAACCTGGTGGCGCCAGGTCCCTCCTTTTCTCCCCCCTCCCACTGGCTCCGTTTAAAAAAAAAAAAAAAAAAAATTTTGAACATCCTTAAAGGCGTTTATTTCGATGTTTATTTAAACGTTTATTGCAGCTACTCACTGGGACACCAGGTCGTTACAGCTCGGAGCGGACAGCAGGTAATTTTTACCTTTTATAGCGGGCAGGGGGTTCCCCGATTGGTCTCCACGTGGCCCATGGCGTCGGAGGGCGAGGGCGCAAAGAGTCGCTCCCCGGATCGCGTGTGCGCTTCCAGAGGGGATGCGGGGGTCTTAAAGTCTGATTCGCCCTTGTTGGGTGACAGTTTCGTGACCGATGAGTGTCCCGGTCATTCCTCAGGTGTGGCGGTTTTTCCCGCCATAAACGCCCATCCCCCGCGGCTCGCCTCCGCCATATTGGTCGGCCACGCGGCTCGGACGGTTTCTTCTTGGGCCGCCCTTGAGGTGGGAGACATTGATGCCATGAACGCCCTTAATTTGGGCGACGGCACAGAAGCGGCTAAAGTTAAGCGCCGTTCTTCCCGCGCGGCTCCTTCGCGGAGTGTCGCGCCGGACGCCATCTTGGATGCGCAGCATGTCTCTCCCCCGCTCTTGCGAGCGCCGGTTGAGGGTGCGTCTAGGGCTGTAGCCCAGGCTGCGGAAGTGCACAGTCTGGGGGGTTTCTCCCCCGAGTTTGTTTTGCTGCTGCATCAGGCCTTCCTTATGCAAAACGCTGCCCCTGCTCCCTCGTCTGGTAAAGAGGTTGAGGCCCCCGGAGGTAAACGCTCTCGGGTTGATTCCCAGGCCTTGGAGGACTTTGTCTCCTCCGATGTAGATGAGGGCAGCGTATCTGAGTTCTCCCAACAGTCCTTTGCGGATTCCTTGGAGGAGACGGATCCCCGCTCGGATGGAGCGGATGACCCCTCTGCAGCGCGGCTCTTTAGCTCAGAGGATTTGCCCAACCTGTTAGTGCAGGCCATGGGCATTTTGAAGATTTCCTCTCCGGAGGACGTCTCTCCCTCAGCCCCTGTTGGCTCTGCCATTATGCTGGGGACGAAGCGCCCGCCTAGAACCTTCCACGTGCATGATGCCATGCACACCTTAATTTCAGCTCAATGGGATGTCCCGGAAGCGAGCCTTAAAGTGGCTAGGGCTATGTCCCGCCTCTATCCTTTGCCTGAAAGTGAACGTGAGGCCTATCTGTGGCCTACCGTGGATTCTTTAATCACTGCGGTGACTAAGAAAACGGCGTTGCCGGTGGAAGGTGGCACGGCCCTAAAGGACGCCCAAGACAGAAGATTGGAGGCGGCCTTAAGGTCGTCCTTTGAGGCGGCTGCTTTAAGTTTGCAGGCCTCAGTTTGCGGTTCCTATGTGGCCAGGGCGTGCCTGACTTTGGTGCAGCGGGCTTCCCCCTCGGATCATTCCTTGAGGGCTGATTGGCCGGCCCTGGAATCGGGCTTGGCCTATTTGGCAGACTTGCTGTATGATGTCTTGAGGGCCTCAGCTAAAGGCATGGCTCAGACAATCTCTGCGCGGCGTTGGCTTTGGCTGAAGCATTGGTCTGCTGACCACGCCTCTAAATCCCGCCTAGCGAAATTGCCTTTTAAAGGCAAGCTGCTCTTTGGGGTCGAGCTGGACAAAATCGTGACCGATCTCGGCACGTCTAAGGGCAAGAAGTTACCAGAGGTCAGGGCTCGGGCTAGTACTCGTCCCGGTACCTCCAGAGGACGGTTTCAGGAAGCCCGTCGGAACCGCCCGGGCAGGTCGGGCTCTTCTGCCTCCTCTTCCTTCAAGAGGAACTTCTCCCCCAAGCAGCATTCCTTTCGCAGAGACCGCCGTCCCGGAGGTGCTCCCTCCGGTCCTCCCCCAGGGTCTCGTACCCAATGACGGGGCCTTGGTCCACACCCCAGTGCAGATTGGAGGACGGCTGTCCTCGTTTCTGGGCGAGTGGACCACAATAACTTCAGACGCTTGGGTGCTGGAAGTCATCAAAGACGGCTACAAGCTAGAGTTCTGCCGACCCTTAAGAGACGGGTTTGTACTCTCTCCCTGCAAGTCTCCGGTCAAAGCTGTGGCAGTGCAGCAGACCTTGGACAATCTGATCCGCCTGGGTGCGGTCGCTCCGGTGCCAGAAAATCAGCTTGGCAAGGGACGTTACTCCATTTACTTTGTGGTACCAAAGAAAGGAGGTTCTGTACGGCCTATCCTCGACCTCAAAGGGGTCAATCGGGCCTTGAAAGTTCGGCACTTCCGCATGGAGACTCTCCGCTCTGTTATAGCGGCAGTGAAGGCAGGGGAGTACCTGGCATCCTTGGACATCAAGGAAGCGTACTTGCATATTCCCATCTGGCCTCCCCATCAACGCTTTCTGCGTTTTGCAGTCCTGGGCCGACACTTCCAGTTCAGAGCCCTCCCGTTCGGGTTGGCTACTGCTCCGCGGACCTTCTCCAAAGTAATGGTGGTCATCGCGGCCTTCCTGAGGAAGGAAGGAGTACAAGTCCATCCTTATCTGGACGACTGGTTGATCCGAGCCCCCTCTTATGCAGAGTGCGGCAAAGCTGTGAACCAGGTGGTTGCTCTTTTGAGCTCCCTGGGGTGGATCATCAACTGGGAGAAAAGCCAGCTGCGCCCGACTCAGTCCCTGGAGTATCTGGGAGTTCGATTCGACACCCAAGTGGGCAGAGTGTTCCTGCCGGACAATCGGATTGTCAAACTTCAGGCTCAGGTGGACCAGTTCCTAGTAGCCTCTCCTCTTCGGGCTTGGGACTATGTGCAGCTGTTGGGCTCTATGACGGCCACGATGGAAGTAGTGCCCTGGGCCAGGGCTCATATGAGACCACTACAACACTCTCTGCTGCAGCGCTGGACTCCGATGTCGGAGGATTATGCTGCGCGCCTTCCCTTGGACCCAGCAGTGCGCAAGGCGCTGAGCTGGTGGATGCAGACAGACAAGTTGTCTGCGGGAATGCCTCTGGTGACCCCGGAGTGGATTGTTGTCACGACGGACGCCTCTTTGTCGGGCTGGGGAGCCCACTGCTTGGGAAGGACAGCGCAGGGGCTCTGGTCTCCTGCAGAGGCAAAGTGGTCTATCAACCTCCTGGAACTCAGAGCCATTCGGTTGGCGCTTTTGGAGTTCATCCCGGTACTGGCGTTGAAGCCAGTACGGGTCCTGTCGGACAATGCCACGGCTGTGGCCTATGTCAACCGCCAGGGAGGTACCAAGAGCGCCCCTCTAGCCAAGGAGGCTATGAGTCTATGCCAGTGGGCGGAAGCGAACCTGGAACAGCTGTCAGCGGCCCACATTGCCGGAGTCATGAATGTCAAGGCGGACTTTCTCAGTCGCCATACCTTGGAGCCCGGAGAGGGGCAGCTATCTGCTCAGGCGTTCTTGGACATCACGAAGCGCTGGGGCCAGCCGAGCCTAGATCTGATGGCGTCATCGGCCAAGTGCCGCGCTTTTTCAGCAGAGGACGGGACCCTAGATCCATGGGAGTAGATGCTCTTCTCCAACAGTGGCCGACACAAGAGCTTCTCTATGTGTTCCCGCCCTGGCCCATGCTGGGCAGGGTGCTAGACCGGGTGGCAAAGCATCCAGGCCGGATAATCCTGGTGGGTCCGGATTGGCCCAGACGTCCCTGGTATGCGGACTTGATCAGGCTCTCAGTCGACGATCCTCTGCGGCTGCCAGTGGAGCAGGGCCTGTTGCATCAGGGTCCCGTGGTGATGGAGGATCCCTCCCCCTTTGGTCTTACGGCCTGGCTATTGAGCGGCAGCGTCTGAGGAAGAAGGGCTTCTCAGACAAGGTCATCGCCACTATGCTGAGAGCGAGGAAGCGCTCTACTTCTACTGCTTACGCCAGGGTTTGGCGTACCTTTGCAGCGTGGTGTGAAGCAGGCTCATTTTCTCCATTCACTGCTCCAATTTCTTCAGTGTTGGCATTCCTGCAAGAAGGTCTGGAGAAAGGCCTCTCGCTCAGTTCCCTTAAAGTCCAGGTAGCGGCCCTGGCTTGCTTCAGGGGCCGCCTGAAGGGTGCTTCCCTGGCTTCGCAGCCAGATGTGGTGCGTTTTCTCAAGGGAGTTAATCACCTGCGCCCTCCTCTGTACTCGGTGGTGCCTGCGTGGAATCTCAATCTGGTGCTAAGAGCATTACAGAAGCCGCCTTTTGAACCCTTGTCGAGGGCATCTCTGAAAGACCTGACGTTGAAAGCAGTCTTTTTGGTGGCTATCGCTTCAGCCAGAAGAGTTTCCGAGCTCCAGGCGCTCTCTTGTCGAGAGCCTTTTCTGCAGTTCACTGAGGCAGGAGTGTCTATTCGCACAGTGCCTTCCTTCCTGCCCAAGATTGTTTCTCGCTTCCATGTGAAATCAGCAGCTCTGTCTCCCTTCCTTTCGTAGGGAGGACTACCCAGAGGAATACTCTGCTCTTAAATATCTGGATGTGAGATGAGTCATCATCAGATACTTGGAAGTGACCAATGATTTCCGGAAATCGGATCATCTGTTTGTCCTGTTTGCAGGTCCTCGTAAGGGTCTGCAGGCTGCTAAGCCTACAGTGGCAAGATGGGTCAAGGAAGCCATTGCAGCGGCTTATGTGGCCACGGGGAAGGTGCCGCCTATCCAGCTGAAGGCTCATTCCACTAGAGCTCAGGCGGCCTCGATGGCAGAGGCCGGGTCCGTCTCCTTGGCAGAGATATGCAAGGCGGCAACTTGGGCATCGGCCCATACATTCTCCAAGCATTACCGCTTGACTGTGGCTGCTCGGGCGGAGGCCCGGTTTGGAGCTTCAGTGTTGCGGTCAGGGATTTCTATGTCCCGCCCTGGGTGAGTACTGCTTCGGTACATCCCACCAGTCTATGGATTGATCAGCTTGATGATATGGAAGGTAAAATTATGTATCATACCTGATAATTTTCTTTCCATTAATCATAGCTGATCAATCCATAGCCCCTCCCAGATATCTGTACTGTTTTATTCTGGTTGAATTTTAGGTTCAAGTTTAGTCTTCAGTTACTTCAGGAGGACTTCGTGTTCAAGTTTTTCACTTGGATTCTTCAAGAGTTGAGACGAGTTTGTGTTACAGTGAGCTGCTGCATTCCTCTCCCCTCCGTTTTACGGGGCTGGATTGAGACTTAAATTCTGCCGGCACTTCCTCCCGCTTCGTGCGGCTGTAGGGCAGCTTTGTACCCCTCCCGCTTCGGCGGTGTTAGGGTCAGTCAGCTCCTCCCGCGGTTGCGGTTGCAGGATAAGCCAGATCCCCCCGCATCGGCGGGGTGGTGTCCCTCCCCCGCTCCGCGGGGATGAGCTGGACGGATTCCCCTCCCCCACTTGTGTGGTGATGAGCTGGGTTAATTCCCCTCCCCCGTTTCGGCGGTGGTGAGCTGGGCAGAGTGTCCCTTTGTGGGTGTAATTCTCTAAGTGCTGAGTCCTGCGGATGGAGCTTTGATATCGACATACTGAGGAGTTTCCGGCAGCACATGACCACATATAGGGAGGCAAAAGTTTGCTCTCTATCTCCACCTGCTGGTAGATGGACACAACCCACCAGTCTATGGATTGATCAGCTATGATTAATGGAAAGAAAATTATCAGGTATGATACATAATTTTACCTTTTACCCCCTTAGGGGTTACATTACTAAGCCGCGTAGGCACATACGCACACGCCCAACCTGCGCCAAAATTGACTTACCGCTCAACTACCGTGTGGTTCTTGTGGTAATTTCATTTTTTGTGCATGTCCAATACTCGTGTCTGAAAAAATATTTTTTATTTTCGGATGCGCGTAGTGGATGCACGCCAAGTGGCATCTGATGCACGTAGGTCATTACTGCCCAAATTCTTTACCGCTAGGTCTATGCCTGGCAGTAAGGTCAGAGTTCCAAAATGGACACGTGGCAATTTTGATTTTGCTGCACGTCCATTTTCAAGGAAAAAAAAAAGAGGCCTTTTTTACAGGCATGCTGAAAAATGATTCTGCGTGCACCCAAAACTCGCACCTACACTACCGCAAGCCACTTTTCAGGACGTCTTTGTAAAAGGACCCCTAGATTAGCAAACAAGGAAAAAGAGGTAGCTAATACAGAAATATGGTGGGAAATATAAACTGCTGTTTCAGAAACTATGTTGATCAAAATCAGACACAGGAACAGTTAAGGAGAGGTGAATTTAAGCCTAAGGATGACAAACTGATAACTGCAATCCAGAACAATGGATTAGAGAGGACAGTTCCCCCAGCAAGCACAGAAAAAAAAAAAACCTGGTAAAACAGGTAAACGTAGATTCTGTAAGAAAGAGGTGAAAACATTTGCTCATCTTGTTGCTGCCTGCAAACCTCTGATGGAATAAAATCTGTATACAGAAAGGCACAATTGAAGTGGCACATCTCGTCCACTGGAAATTATGTAAACACTACACAATGTCCGTATGCTATAGTGCTGGGAACATGAACCTAAGAGAATTTTGGAAAAGGAAAAGGTGTTTTCTTGGGATATTTAACATTCAACCAATACAAGGAAACCAGACAGTGGTAAAGGAGAAAAAAATGATTACTCCTTTAATTAAGGATCTAAAAGGTCCAACTTATTTGCTTTCAAACTACAGGCCAGTTGTCTCAATTCCATGATTTACAAAGCTTTTGGAATGTCTGGTCTGTGCTCAATTGAATGACTTGTTTAAGCATAATATTTTGCATGCATCCCAATCAGGGTTTAGATCCTGTCATAGTACTGAGATGGTTCTAGTCTCTTTGCTTCATAAAGTGAGATCTTTACTGAGTGAAAATCATAAGGCACTTATTCTACAATTTGATCTGTCTTACGCATTTGGAGCCCCTTTTTACTAAACTGCGCTAGTAGCCCATTCACTTGAATGGGCTTCGTCGGCATTGCTGCGTGGGAATTGTTAGTAAAGTTTGGTAAAAGAGACCCTTGATTTGGTGGACCATCATATTTTGCTCTCGGAGGGGGTCTGTTACAAAGGCGTGTTAGTGTGTTTACTGCATGCTAATGATTAGCGTGCGCTAAATGCTGGAGATGCCCATAGGAATATATGTACTCGCAAAATCACAAGAAGTAGAGCTCTCACTCGAAGTAATACTCAACCATTTCTATAATGATTGTTCTCTTTACTAATCAAGGAGGAGTCTCATATATTCAACACGGCAAATCACATTTCAGCCATCTGGTGAGTTTGTGTGTGTATTTTAATCATAGACTCACCCTCCTCCTTTCCTTAACTTGAGTTTGCTATAAATTTTACTTCAATCTCTTAATTTACTATTCACTGTATTTTAGTAATACTGGCGGATTAAACAGCACTTCTCTGTGTCTGTATCTGCTGGTGTGCGTTCATTCCCCGACAGGTGCCTGTTCGCTATTCAAGCTTTGTCAAGGGGAAGTCATAGCACCGGATCGTTTCGCTTTCTTGCTGCGTTTTTATTGCCTTATTTTGCCTTGAGTTTAGCCACCCATCTATTTATCCCAACTGACTCCGTACCATGCACCTTGTTCCCATCTGCACTTGGTCCCTCAACTATATGGTAAGCTGTATTGCAGAAAATCATTAGCATCATATCTAAGGTGCGCTAGCGTTTTTAGCGTGCACTAATATTTAGAGCAAGCTAAACATTAGAGACGTCCATATATTCCAATGGATGTCTCTAACGCTTAGCGTGCACTAAATATGCTAGCACACCTTAGTAAAAGAGGCCCTGAATGTTTTAATGTGTACTTATTAGGTGTATCATTAGTCTTATGCTAACATTGTATTATAGCTGTGGTATTTGAATTCCTGTGCTGTTACAAGTGTATATTTTTTCGATACTGTTTCATGGTAGATCTATTATTAGGTTTTGACTTGCTGTTTTCAAATTTACCTCATTATTGTATTTATGTTTATATTTGGTTATTTTACTATTGTTATGCTGTTAACAAAATTGTTTTATGATAAACTGTACCCACTGTACATCACCTTGAGTGAATCTCTTCATAAAGGCGATTAATAAATCCCAATAAATAAATAATAGAAGTTTCAGCCCAAGGGATTATTTTGTATATAGTGTGGAGAAATAGAAGATCCTTAAGTACCAGATAGTGCAGTCAGAGACCAAGAAATGTAGAAGAAAGGTAGTCGAAATATGTCTCATTGTAATGTGGGATACAAATGCAATAAATAATAATAATAATAATAATAATAATTGTGCTGGGTACCACAGTTTGGATTTAAAGCAAATTCCAAATACTCCTTGTTAAGTTATATCCTTTGAACTCCAGAAGGAAGCTCTCTCTGTGTCATCATGGAAACACCAGAGTGAATGTTAGCAGTAAATTTGAGAGCCTGAGATCATAATTCGCATCCCTTGGTTTAGCAGTGAGGCTCATTTCTCTCATGCAAAGTTAACCCATTTGGAGTCATTATCCTCCTAAAGAAGCATTTCTTCTTAGAAATCTTTTTTTAGTTCTTTACTTTGTATTGGATAATGCAAATTATCTTCAAAGTCAACCATAAATGTAATTATCCATGCTGCCTACAAATTAAGCTTTTATATGTTTAATTAAATAGATTTTGAGCATGAATTGTGTATTCTTCAGTAGCATTTTGTGTTTTAGTACTGCTCTTCCAATTAACCTTTAGAATTAACGAGGCAGAGAAAACTAGGCACAGAAGACTTCCAATAAAAGCTCTTAGTTTTATGTGGCAGCTTGACAGTAGATTCTGTGGCAAGGTGTAGGAAACCCTGTGGCCAAAATGTTTAATAATTCTGAAGCATGTAACCAGTGTAAAATACACACATACGTTGTTATATGAACATGAGAGATCATGGCACAAGAAGGGAAAGGTTTCCTTTACAGATTAAGGACTATATGGATATTCAGTGCCCAACCGGCACTTAAGTCTGATTGCATGAATAGCAATCCTATCTTTAACTGCTAACAACTTAACCAGTCAGAGCTGAATATTGCTTAACCAGGTAACCTTTTAGCAGCCAAAAAATCGGGATATTCAATGCTGGTCACCAGAAACAGCCTGGAATTGAACATGCTGGCAGCGGGCAAAGCGCTGCCTGCCACTGGCTGAATATCAGGTGGATTATTATTTCCTTTTTCTTTCAACATTGCAACAAAGTGGCCTGTGTCCTAAGCATGTTTCCTGTAGATTCAACATTAAAAAAAAGCCTTTTAGCACATCAGGCTTTTAATCATATCACCACCAACAAAGACATGCCATATAATGCTGTCTCCATAAATTCATGCTTACTACTTAAATCTATGTTTTATCAGTAGCATAGCCAGAATGCATTTTTTAGGTGGGAGGGGGAAGGCCACTAGGCATAATAGCCTACCTTTCTTCTTCACCCCTCCTTTATTTGCCTTCCATCTGCCTCTTTTTCTCCTCTTCCCCCTTATCTGTTTTCTTCCCCACTCACCATTTCTATCTGGTAATACCAGCTAACCGGTGAAAAGCTGTCTCCCTATGTCCCACTCCTCCAGCTCTTGTAATCCCTGCATCAGTGCACATTGAAACTTCATGATCAGTAAATCCTGTTGTGTTCTCACAAGATCATCAATTTTGCTGCCTACAAGCTTTTGCCGCTTGTGTAGATGCAGGTATTACAGGAGTCGGGGAACAGAGCAATAGGAAGCAATAGGATTGTAGTGCTCAAATTCAATTCCCACCACAGCTCCTTGCAACCCTGGGCAAGTCACTACCCTCCATTGTCCCAGGTACGAATAATACTTAGATTGTGAGCCCATTTGGGACAGAAAGTACCTGTATAAATATTTGTGTGTGAACCGCTGTATGCCTACATGTAGACTCGAGCGATATATCAAAAGCGTTGAATAAATAATATCTTCAGCTGATAGGGCTTAGGGTTCCCCACCAACTACAGTATCCTTTGCCGGGCCACTGAAGGTTCCCTTCTCCCCCAGACACCCCTGGCTATGCCCCTGGATTGTAGCAGGTTTTGTTTAGGTTCCCTCCAAACTTACACAGTACAATTAAATATGGTTTCTAACCTTTATTTTCTTAATGCAAAAGAATTCATTCAATCTCCTGAGCACTCATGCAACTAATCAAAAACATTTATTTATTTATTGCATTTGTATCCCACATTTTCCCACTTATTTGCAGGCTCAATGTGGCTTACATAGTAACCGTGATGGCGATCGCCAGTTCCGGTATAACAGATACAGAGTGACTTTGTAGTAGGTTCATGTATGACAGATACATTAGGGAATAAGGAGGAAGGGTTAAGTTGTGTCCAGTTTGGGTATTAGTTTCGTTGTGTTGCAGGATCGAGGCATTTAAGTTGGGTCATTAGGGTATGCCTTTTTGAATAAGTTAGTTTTTAGTGATTTCCGAAAGTTTGATAGGTCATGCATTGTTTTTATGGCATTTGGTAGTGTGTTCCATAGTTGCGTGCTTATAAAGGAGAAGCTGGATGCAAAGGTTGATTTATATTTAAGTCCTTTGCAGCTTGGGTGATGGAGGTTTAAGTATGTGCGTGTTGATCTTGTAGTGTTTGTGGCTGGTAGGTTAATGCGGTCTGTCATGTATCCCGGGGTCTTGCCATAGATGATTTTATGAACTAGAGTACAGATTTTAAAGGCAATATGTTCTTTGATCAGGAGCCAATGTAGTTTTTCGCTTAGGGGTTTGGTGGTTTTGTATCTCGTTTTTCCAAAAATAAGTCTGGCTGCGGTGTTTTGAGCAGTTTGGAGTTTCTTTAAGATTTGTTCTTTGCATTCCGCATAGATTGCATTACAATAGTCTAGGTGGCTTAGTACCATTGATTGTGCCATGCTGCGAAATGTTGCCCTCGGGAAGAAAGGTTTTATTCGTTTGAGTTTCCACATTGATTGGAACTTTTTCCTTGTTGTAGTTTTCGATTGGGTTTCAAGCGTGAGGTTTCGGTCAATGGTAACTCCAAGAATTTTTAGGCTGTCAGAAACAGGGAGGGTGTAGTCTGGGGTGTTGATATTGTTGGGTTTGTTTGTGTTGTATTGGGATGTGAGGATGAGACAGTGTGTTTTTTCTGCGTTTAGTTTTAGTTGGAATGCATCCGTCCATGAGTTCATGATTTGCAGGCCGAGTTTGGTTTCGTTGGTGATTTCTGTTGGGTCGTGTTTGAAGGGGTTGTATATCATGACATCATCTGCATATATGTAGGGGTTAAGTCCTTGGTTGGATAGAGATGTGGCTAGTGAGGTCATCATTAGGTTGAAGAGAATCAGTGATAGTGATGATCCTTGGGGTATACCGCAGTCCGTATTCCATGGTGATGATATGTTCGAATTTGATTTAACTTGATAAGTTCTGGTGGTTAGGAAGCCCTTGAACCAGCTGAGTACACTTCCACCAATCCCAAAGTAATCTAGGATGTTTAGTAATATTTTATGGTTAATATGTCGAACGCGCTTGACATGTCGAATTGTAGGAGAAGTAAGCTTTTGCCTGCTGCAATTTCTTGTTTGAATTTGGTTAGTAGGGTAATTAGTACCGTTTTGGTGCTGTGGTTAGAGCGAAATCCAGATTGTGATTTGTTTAGTATTGAGAATTTGTTTAAGTAGTCGGTAAGTTGTTTGGTTACCATGCTTTCCATCAGTTTGACTACCAGTGGGATAGATGCTACCGGCAGGTAATTGGTGATTTTGTTTGTTTTTTTTCTTTGTATCTTTCGGTATAGGGGTAAGTAGGATGTTGCCATTTTCCTTGGGGAAGAGTCTGTGTTGGAGCAAGTAATTTAGGTGAGATCTAATATGAAGCGGTGAGGAGTGGATTTTATTAAGTAACGGGGGCAGGTGTTCAATTTACAATGAGTCTTGGTGAATCTGTTGATCGCCTGGGTGACTGTTTCGGGGGTGAGGAGGGCAAAGTTTGTCCAGGTTCGGTCCGCTGGGTATTCATCGAGGATTGGGTCCAAGCATTCAATGAATTTCTCTATGTCGGTGGTGTTCTGTGGTAGTGTGTTGCGTAGATTTACAATTTTGTCTTTAAAGTATTTAGCAAGGTCGTCTGCAGATGGGATGTCTTTGTTGGTTGTGGAGACCGATGTAGTGTCTAGTAGTTTGTTCATGAGGTGATATAGTTTTTTTCGTATCTTTGTAATCTTGTCCTATTTTGGTTTTGTAGTATGACCTTTTGATTTGTCTTATTGCATATTTGTACTTTCTTTGAGTTTGTTTCCATGCGTTGTGTGTACATCTTTTATTTTTTTCCATGCTCGTTCAAGTTTCCTAGTTTGCGTTTTTAGTTTTTTCAGTTCTTCGTTGTACCAAGGTAACGAGTTATGCCTGCGTGAGGTTCTTGTTTTTAATGGTGCAATTTCGTCTAGTATGCTTCTGAATCTTTTATCCTAGTCTAGGAGTATATTGAGTCAGTTTGAGATGTCCATTCATTATCGTAGATCTTTTGCCAGAATGTTTCTGAGTCTATTTGGCCTCTTGTGGTGTAGGTCGTGTGTTGAAACAAAATAATACAAAAGAAGATATGTTTACACTAAACTCCACTTTGAAATGCTATTCTGAAAGATGCAAAGATTCTTTTCTTATGAAGGAATGTGAGAATATACTTTTTCACTAAGAGATGTGAACATCTGAACCAGACATGCAGAGGCAAAACCGTGGAAGAATTCAAGTGAGCTTCAGATATAGGCAAATAGACCTTAGTGGTAGGGGAATAGGAGGGGAGAAGACCAGAGACCAAAGATGAAGGAAGACCTGTGAGATCGCAGCTGGTGATCTGATATTTTCCATGTTTCTGTCTTGTTCTGCTGGATTGCTGGAGGAACTGTTTATTGCATATTTGTTTTATTTGTTTTTACTGTATTTGATTATGGATTAGACCACCCCTTGGACACATCAGGGCATCTTACAAATTGTATGGTATAATGGTTCAGAACGTAGAGTATTAACAAGGCAGATAAAACAATCAGGAACCAACAAGAAGGAGGGACAAGATACAGAGCACGTAACACAGAATCAACATACATCCAACAAATCATGAATGATTGATTACAATCAAACCATAACCCTTGCTAAAAACAGAAACAAAAAGACCTTCAGAGAATTACAATTTCTGATGCCTCCCTATCAGCCCCATTATCTTACATTTGTTATATGAGAAGAGAAATATGACGACACTCTCTGTTTTCAGAAAGGCCTTGAAATGTTATTTATTTCCTAAAGGATTTGTTGGTTGATGTTTTTAATTTGTATGTGTGAGTTATGTGTATTCTGATTTTTTTTTTTTGTGTATGTGTGTTATCATGCATTTTATTTTTCATATTATCACACATTCTTGGAATAAACAGTATGTGCTTGTTGTCATGCTAAAATGTAACATCTCATGGGAGGTAGGGAACTCATATCACCAATGTCTGAGGACCACAGCTGCACCTAATTGTTTGAGCCAATGTAGCTCTCCTCATCTAATTCAAGTTGTAGACGCAGATCACATCCCTCTCTGGTTGTAAGTGCAAAATCTGGGAGGAACGCCAAATAATAGTAGACCACACGGCTGGTGTAGTTACAAGCTAGCCAGCGTTAGGTTTCCAAGAAAGTTGGGATGAGATGCCTGGAGGCACCATGGTTATTTATGTATTTATTTGTTTGTACTTAGTGCTATTTTTAGGTGTTAATAAATTGTAAATGTCAGTGTTTATTTTCCAGCTAATTAATGGTTATATCAGAGTACAAAAAAAGTCAGTGTTTTCATAGCATAAGTACCATTGCTGGTTACCTTTTCTGGTGGAATCCAATTTATGCATTTGTGCAACTTAAATGTTACCAGTGTGGAAAAGGCACAAAAAGCAGAGTGGAGAATCCAAAGCAGGCCAATGGAGGGGTGAAAGAGCACTAGGGGAAGTGGTATTTGTCCTCTGTTTATGCAATAAACATTTTGTTCTGCACCAATGATCACTTTTACCCCCTACCCCAATAGCTATCAGGGAAATCCTGAGTACATGCTAGGGGAAGGTGAGGGTGGGGGTGGGAGGATTCTTATTAGAGAGGTCCAAGGGTGGGAGGGTTTGTATTGGGGGGCAGGTCAACTTGGGGAGAATTGGGTCTATGATCAGGGGGTTGCGAGGGTTAAAAGATAGCAAGCCCAGCTTTGGGCCCACAAGCTTTTCATTGCTGCAGCAATTGAAAATACAATTTATCTGTGAGTCACTAATTTGGAGTACTGTGAGGTTAGTGGCTTGTGCAATATATTGGACTGCAGTAAAATTGCATATTGTACTGTAACTTAATAATTACTCCACTGGTGTAGGGGAAAGCTAGTGCAATGACACTTGTGGAATCTGCTTAAGTTGTAGACTGACTACAAGTGGAATAAATAGATAATAAAATAACATATGTGCATTTGTGATTTCTCGCTTTGATTATGGAAATATTGTGTATTTGGGTTTACCGGCTTCCACACTTAACCACTTACAAATGTTACTAAATGTGAAGAAAAGGCTCTTAGATGGTGCTAGTAAATATGTCCATGTTAGTCCTCTCTGTTTGAAGTTTCATTGTTTACCTAGTAGGTTTCATTTTGCATTTAGACTACTGGTGCTGACAGATCAGGCTTATTATGATATTACACCTCCACATTTAAGTGCTTTAACTGTTTCATATGTTCCTGGGAGAACATCGAGATCGATGTCACAATGTAGACTGGTGGTGTCCTGACTTGAGGAAGCTCATTGGGCATCCACTCGAGCTAGTACCTTGTTTTGGGTTGCCCCTATGATGTGGAATTAATTGCCAGTTGATATAAGGGCTATTGGATCCTTGCCTAAATTTAAAAAGTGACTGAAGACCTATTTTTTTTCAACAGAAGTTTGGAGTAGTGAACTATTTAGAGAGCCAGGGGGAAGGCATGTGAGTTGAGGATGAGAATGGTTGTTTTTCAGTTTGTGCAGCCCAAATGCATGACTCTGCATTTTTTATGTTTATATTTATTAAAAATGTATTATACTGCTCTTTCTCGACAGGCAGGTCAGGGTGGTTTACATAATAAAACTAAGTAACACAGATTAAAACACAGAAAAGGAAGTCCATTACTGATAGAATAGAGACACACGATCTAAGCTGCCAAATTCCAGACCATTCCTGTAGCTTTGCTAAGTCCTTCCTCATGTTATTTACAGTGGGGGAAATAAGTATTTGATCCCTTGCTGATTTTGTGAGTTTGCCCACTGACAAAGACATGAGCAGCCCATAATTGAAGGGTAGGTTATTGGTAACAGTGAGAGATAGCACATCACAAATTAAATCCGGAAAATCACATTGTGGAAAGTATATGAATTTATTTGCATTCTGCAGAGGGAAATAAGTATTTGATCCCCCACCAACCAGTAAGAGATCTGGCCCCTACAGACCAGGTAGATGCTCCAAATCAACTCGTTACCTGCATGACAGACAGCTGTCGGCAATGGTCACCTGTATGAAAGACACCTGTCCACAGACTCAGTGAATCAGTCAGACACTAACCTCTACAAAATGGCCAAGAGCAAGGAGCTGTCTAAGGATGTCAGGGACAAGATCATACACCTGCACAAGGCTGGAATGGGCTACAAAACCATCAGTAAGACGCTGGGCGAGAAGGAGACAACTGTTGGTGCCATAGTAAGAAAATGGAAGAAGTACAAAATGACTGTCAATCGACAAAGATCTGGGGCTCCACGCAAAATCTCACCTCGTGGGGTATCCTTGATCATGAGGAAGGTTAGAAATCAGCCTACAACTACAAGGGGGGAACTTGTCAATGATCTCAAGGCAGCTGGGACCACTGTCACCACGAAAACCATTGGTAACACATTACGACATAACGGATTGCAATCCTGCAGTGCCCGCAAGGTCCCCCTGCTCCGGAAGGCACATGTGACGGCCCGTCTGAAGTTTGCCAGTGAACACCTGGATGATGCCGAGAGTGATTGGGAGAAGGTGCTGTGGTCAGATGAGACAAAAATTGAGCTCTTTGGCATGAACTCAACTCGCCGTGTTTGGAGGAAGAGAAATGCTGCCTATGACCCAAAGAACACCATCCCCACTGTCAAGCATGGAGGTGGAAATGTTATGTTTTGGGGGTGTTTCTCTGCTAAGGGCACAGGACTACTTCACCGCATCAATGGGAGAATGGATGGGGCCATGTACCGTACAATTCTGAGTGACAACCTCCTTCCCTCCGCCAGGGCCTTAAAAATGGGTCGTGGCTGGGTCTTCCAGCACGACAATGACCCAAAACATACAGCCAAGGCAACAAAGGAGTGGCTCAGGAAGAAGCACATTAGGGTCATGGAGTGGCCTAGCCAGTCACCAGACCTTAATCCCATTGAAAACTTATGGAGGGAGCTGAAGCTGCGAGTTGCCAAGCGACAGCCCAGAACTCTTAATGATTTAGAGATGATCTGCAAAGAGGAGTGGACCAAAATTCCTCCTGACATGTGTGCAAACCTCATCATCAACTACAGAAGACGTCTGACCGCTGTGCTTGCCAACAAGGGTTTTGCCACCAAGTATTAGGTCTTGTTTGCCAGAGGGATTAAATACTTATTTCCCTCTGCAGAATGCAAATAAATTCATATACTTTCCACAATGTGATTTTCCGGATTTAATTTGTGATGTGCTATCTCTCACTGTTACCAATAACCTACCCTTCAATTATGGGCTGCTCATGTCTTTGTCAGTGGGCAAACTTACAAAATCAGCAAGGGATCAAATACTTATTTCCCCCACTGTACACCATGGAGGAGTGGCCTAGTGGTTAGAGTGGTGGACTTTGGTCCTGGGGAACTGAGGAACTGAGTTCGATTCCCACAGGCAGCTCCTTGTGACTCTGGGCAAGTCACTTAACCCTCCATTGCCCCAGGTACAAATAAGTACCTGTATCTGTAAGCCGCATTGAGCCTGCCATGAGTGGGAAAGCGCGGGGTACAAATGTAATAAAAATAAAAAATCAGGGGTGTCTACCCTTTCGCAGCTTTTGGTATCATCCGAAAAGAGGCAAACCTTACCAGTCAGCCCTTCAGCAATATCACTTACAAAAATGTTAAAAAGAACTAGCCCAAGAACCAAACCTTGCGGCACACCACTGGTAGCATCCTTTTTCTCAGAATGAGTTTCATGTATCACTACCCTCTGTCACCTTCCACTCAACCAGTTCTTAACCCAGTCAGTCACTTTATGGCCCATACTGAGGGCACTCAATTTATTAGTCGTCTATGTGAAGCTATGTCAAAGGCTTTGATAAAATCTAAATACACCACATCTTGCGCTCTCCCTCGATCCAACTCTCTGATTATCCAGTCAAAGAAATTAGATTTATCTGACAAGACCTGCCTCTAGTAAAACCAAGTTGCCTCAGGTCCTGTAGTCCATTGAATTCCAAAAACTTTACTATTCTCTGTTTTAAATGTGTTCTATTCATTTATTTACCACAGAAGTCAGACTTACTGGTCTTAAGTACCCAACCTCTTCTTTGCTTCTGTTTTTGTGGGAAGGACCACATCTGCTCTTCTCCAGTCCTCCAGGACCACTCCTGACTCTAGAGAAGCATTGAACAGGTCAGCCAGTGGAGCCGCTAGAATTTCCCTAAGTATGCCATCCATCCCCTTCACTTTGTCCACCTTTAGTTTAGCCAGCTCCTCACAAACACAATCCTCTGAAAATCATTCAGGGACTACCACTCCTTCATTCCTATTTGTGTTTGTCTTCTGCAGTCCTACTCCCAGCTCTTCAGCTATGAAAACAGAACAGAAATATTTGTTAAGGAATTCTGCCTTTATCAGCTTCTACATATTCTTCCCCTTCACCCTTGAATCTCACAATGCTACTTTTGCACTTCCTCCTATCAATAACATATCTAGAAAATATCTTGTCCCCCACATTTTACCATATTGGCTATTTTATCTTCCATTTGCATCTTTGCTTTCCTGACTACTCTACCAGCTTCTCTTACATAAGTACATAAGTAATGCCATACTGGGAAAAGACCAAGGGTCCATCGAGCCCAGCATCCTGTCCACGACAGCGGCCAATCCAGGCCAAGGGCACCTGGCAAGCTTCCCAAACGTACAAACATTCTATACATGTTATTCCTGGGATTTTGGATTTTTCCAAGTCCGTTTAGTAGCGGTTTATGGACTTGTCCTTTAGGAAACCGTCCAACCCCTTTTTAAACTCTGCTAAGCTAACCGCCTTCACCACATTTTCCGGCAATGAATTCCAGAGTTTAATTTTACGTTGGGTGAAGAAAAATTTTCTCCGATTTGTTTTAAATTTACTACACTGTAGTTTAATCGCATGCCCCCTAGTCCTAGTATTTTTGGAAAGCGTGAACAGACGCTTCACATCTACCTGTTCCACTCCACTCATTATTTTATATACCTCTATCATGTCTCCCCTCAGCCGTCTCTTCTCCAAGCTGAATAGCCCTAGCCTCCTTAGTCTTTCTTCATAGGGAAGTCGTCCCATCCCCGCTATCATTTTAGTTGCCCTTCGCTGCACCTTTTCCAATTCTACTATATCTTTCTTGAGATGCGGCGACCAGAATTGAACACAATACTCAAGGTGCGGTCGCACCATGGAGCGATACAACGGCATTATAACATCCTCACACCTGTTTTCCATACCTTTCCTAATAATACCCAACATTCTATTCGCTTTCCTAGCCGCTGCAGCACACTGAGCAGAAGGTTTCAGCGTGTTGTCGACGACGACACCCAGATCCCTTTCTTGGTCCGTAACTCCTAACGTGGAACCTTGCATGACGTAGCTATAATTCGGGTTCTTTTTTCCCACATGCATCACCTTGCACTTGCTCACATTAAACGTCATCTGCCATTTAGCCGCCCAGTCTCCCAGTCTCGTAAGGTCCTCTTGTAATTTTTCACAATCCTGTCGTGAGTTAACGACTTTGAATAACTTTGTGTCATCAGCAAATTTAATTACCTCGCTAGTTACTCCCATCTCTAAATCATTTATAAATATATTAAAAAGCAGCGGTCCTAGCACAGACCCCTGAGGAACCCCACTAACTACCCTTCTCCATTGTGAATACTGCCCATTTAACCCCACTCTCTGTTTCCTATCCTTCAACCAGTTTTTAATCCACAATAGGACATTTCCTCCTATCCCATGACCCTCCAATTTCCTCTGTAGCCTTTCATGAGGTACCTTGTCAAACGCCTTTTGAAAATCCAGATACACAATATCAACCGGCTCCCCTTTGTCCACATGTTTGTTTACTCCTTCAAAGAATTGAAGTAAATTGGTCAGGCAAGATTTCCCCACACAAAAGCCGTGCTGACTCGGTCTCAGTAATCCATGTCCTCGGATGTGCTCTGTAATTTTGTTTTTAATAATAGCCTCTACCATTTTCCCCGGCACCGACGTCAGACTCACCGGTCTATAATTTCCCGGATCTCCCCTGGAGCCTTTTTAAAAAATGGGTGTTACATTGGCCACCCTCCAATCTTCCGGTACCACGCTCGATTTTAAGGATAAGTTGCATATCACTAGCAGTAGCTCCGCAAGCTCATTTTTCAGTTCTATCAGTACTCTAGGATGAATACCATCCGGTCCAGGAGATTTACTACTCTTCAGTTTGCCGAACTGCCCCATTACGTCCTCCAGGTTTACCGTGAAGTCATTAAGTTTCTCCGACTCGTCCGCTTGAAATACCATTTCCGACATTGGTATCCCACCCAAATCTTCCTCGGTGAAGACCGAAGCAAAGAATTCATTCAGTCTCTCCGCTACGTCTTTGTCTTCCTTGATCGCCCCTTTTACCCCTCGGTCATCCGGCGGCCCAACCGATTCTTTTGCCGGCTTCCTGCTTTTAATATACCGAAAAAAATTTTTACTATGTTTTTTTGCCTCTAATGCTATCTTTTTTTCATAATCCCTCTTGGCCTTCTTTATCTGCGCCTTGCATTTGCTTTGACACTCCTTATGCTGCTTCTTGTTATTTTCAGATGGTTCCTTCTTCCATTTTCTGAAGGCGTTTCTTTAGCCCTAATAGCTTCCTTCACCTCACTTTTCAACCAGGCCGGCTGTCTTTTGGAGTTCCGTCTTTCTTTTCTAATTCACGGAATATGTATGGCCTGGCCTCCAGGATGGTATTTTTGAACAGCGTCCACGCCTGTTGTACAGTTTTTACTCTCTCAGTTGCCCCCCTAGTTTTTTTTTTACCGTTCTTCTCATTTTATCATAGTTTCCTTTTTTAAAGTTAAACGCTAACGTATTTGACTTTCTGTGTACAGTTACTTCAAGGTCGATATCAAAACTGATCATATTATGGTCACTGTTATCAAGCGGCCCCAGTACCATAACGTCCCTCACCAGATCATGCGCTCCACTAAGGACCAAGTCTAGAATTTTTCTTCTCTCGTCGGCTCCTGCACCAGTTGCTCCATAAAGCTGTCCTTGATTTCATCAAGGAATTGTATCTCTGTAGCGTGTCCCGATGTTACATTTACCCAGTCTATATTTGGATAATTGAAGTCACCCATTATTATCACATTGCCCATTTTGTTCGCGTCTCTGATTTCTTTTATCATTTCTGTGTCTACCTGCTCATCCTGGCGAGGCGGACGGTAGTACACTCCTATCACCGTTTTTTTTCCCTTTTATACATGGAATTTCAACCCACAATGATTCAAAGGTGTGATTTGTGTCCTGCTGAATTTGTAATCTATCTGAGTCAAGGCTCTCGTTAATATACAATGCTACCCCTCCACCAGTCCGGTCCACCCTATCACTACGATATACTTTGTACCCCGGTATGACAGTGTCCCACTGGTTATCCTCCTTCCACCAGGTCTCAGTAATGCCTATTATATCCAATTTTTCGTTTAGTGCAATATATTCCAACTCTCCCATCTTATTTCTTAGACTCCTAGCATTTGCATATAGACATTTCAGAGTATGTTTGTTGTTCTTATTTGCATGATGCTTAGTACCTGACACTATTGATTTGACATCTTTTGTCTGATCTTTAGTTGTATTTAAGGGCACCTGGTCTACCACGGTCTGTTGTGCAACCTCACTATCCAGAAACCCTATCTTCCCTGTTTGTGAGGTATCTTTGCAAGATACCTTTTCCCGAACCATGTGCTTTTGAGCGACTGTCGGCCTTCCCCCCATTTCTAGTTTAAAAGCTGCTCTATCTCCTTTTTAAATACCGACGCCAGCAGCCTGGTCCCACCCTGGTTAAGGTGGAGCCCATCCTTTCG